>NC_025997.2:114393059-114607710 GCF_000442705.2 Elaeis guineensis
TTTATATAATCTTGATCCATCCATCCATTTCTTATCCCTTCTTTTTTTTAAAAAATAGAAAAGAATTTTGAATATTGGAACACAACAAATACCTTTTGCTCTCCTTTGTCAAATGTCCTCCATTTAAAAAAAATAATTTTTTTCATAAAAATTGACCCTATGTCACATGCCCCTCAATCACCAAATTAAGCCTTTATTCTCTCACAAAGCACCTGAAACCAAAAAAAAAAGAAAAAAGAAAAAAAGCAAGGCCCACCGCATGTTCTGAAACCAAAAGAAGAAAAAAGCAAAGCCTGCCATGTGTTCTCCCAATACTAAAAAAATGCCATTAAAAAAAATAAAGAACGTGGGTACTTTTTTTTTTTTCGATCTTATCTTTATCATTTATAAAATTAAAAAAATTGAAAGCTACCTAAAAACAACCACCTCCTCACCTCTCCCGCCCTAGTCTTTTTATCTCAACTATTGAAAGTGGAAGGCTACTGAAAGCACCCCCCACATGAAGGATGTGGGTAGTAGAAGGCCACCAGGAGCACCCCTATACCAATAGAGAATGGGAGGATGAGGGTGTGCTGGGGAGCTACTCATGGATAAAGAGAAATAGGGATAAGAAGTGTATTGGATATGCATAATTAGCCCTGGATCATTTGAGATGATGATATCAATCATCCCTTCAAATCTCAAAAGGATTCATTATAGATCTTGCCACCCCCCTCACATCATGGTGTCCATTCTCTTTATCTTTTTTTTTTTGGCATAAAACAAACCCCAAGTTTCGAAATGCCAAGCAGATGAATTTTTTTCCCTCTTCTGGACTGAGGTAAGGATTAAATTAATATCTTCTCTAGCCGACATGTCATGGCAAACTACATCGCATTTAATAGCCATATGAATCCTATCACATCAAGGATAGCAGCAAGAAGAAGCTACATTTGTGATAGAGTAGCACTTGTAATAAAGGGAGTAAAAATGCGGCACCTCCATTACATGCCGCTTGTCACCTTTTGGGGAGTTTTATACTTTCCTTTAACGTAGTGTATAGATGAAGGAGAACCCATTGAGCAAGAGTAATATACTAGTATTATGGGAAATCTCATATATCTCATAAATTATACAATACCCAATGTAGCATATATTATGGAAAAATTAAGTAGGTTCACTTCTAATCTTAGTGTAGATCATTAGAGAAAAATTAAAAGATTATTAAGATACATAAAAGATAGTTTGCACTATGGACTATGTTATGATCGTTCATCACCTATATTAGAATGTTACTCAGATACTGATTGGGCTTCAAGAAAATATTATTCTAAATCTACTAGTGGGTGGATATTTACCATGGAAAGTGATACTGTTACTTAGTCTTCCAAGTAATGAACCTGTATTACTCTATCTTCAATGGAATCTGAATATATTCCTATATCTTTTGCTGGTAAGGAAATAGTATGGGTTAGGAGATTTTTAAGATAAATTTCTTTTGTCAATACTCCAATACAATCCATTACTATGTATTGTGATAACAAAGTAGCAATATATATTGCTACACATACTCAAATATTTAACAAGACTAAGTATCTTACTATGAAATATCATCATATTAGAAGAATGGTGAAAAAAAGTAAAGTGGTTGTGAAATATCTTGTAGCTGAATTTATGTTGGTAGATTCATTTACTCCCCTAAAGATTGATTTTGATGATGATAAAGAGTTTTGAGTATAAGTTATAAAGTCTAATTTTATTTATGAGGATGTATAGATTTATTGTTCTTAGTGCTCATAATTTTTAAATATTTTTAAATATTTAAATAAAGAACCATCACTCAAAATATTTGTGAAGAACATCTTGGAAGGAATATTAATGAGGATTAAAATCAAGTTAAGAAGGCAAGTCTAACCTAAAAATCAAATTAGAGAAGAAAGACTGTCTAAAAAGTTATGGAACACTTGGCACTCCAGCTGATTCAACCTAGTGGAAGTCTGAGTCGACCAAGTCTTAAAAGATAGCAACAGACAGAAGGCTAAAATTTCAAGCAGTGTTTAGTGAGCTGATCCAGTTTAAATTAAGCCGACCTAGAGGATTAGCGAGCCGATCTAATCTTAGAAGATAAATATGATAGAAATATAAAATTTTGGATTAGATCTACTCAGCCGATCAAGTGGTCACTACATCGATCTAGAGATCAACTGAGCCGACCCAAATGGAGACTAAGCTGATCAAGTCGCAATGAAGCAGTCAAGACAGAAAGTCAGTTTTTCAGCCATCTGATACTGAGTCAATCCAGAGGAATTTTAAGTCGACCCAGTGAGGGACTGAGTCAACTCAGAGAAAATTGAGTCAACTCAGTGACTGTAATGGTTAATTTTTCAAAATTATAGCTTTTTACTCCCAACGGCTATTTTCTTCATTTCAATGATTAGAACATTAAATACAGCCATACCAGATGACTTAAAATGATGGAAAACTTTAGGGATATTAAAAAAACCCTTGGGAAAGAGTTGAGAGTGCTTTTTTGAGAGTTTATTAAGTTCCATTGAGAAAACCAAAGAAGTGAGCTGAAAAGAGAAGAGAAGAAGTTACGTTTAGAGTTATCCTTTATCCTTCTACTATAAATCATTTTCACGCAAATGAGAGCAAGAGTTAACTGAAGTGAGAAAGTGATCAAGTCAAGAGTCAAAGAGCCTCACCATCACTCAAGCATTCAAGAAGAAGTCAAATGATTAACTATCATCATTCAAACTTCTTTTGATTCTTCAAAGAGTTTTATTTTTCTAAAATTAATCTTTTGTATTCATTTTTGGGCTAATTGTATTTCAAGTTTCTTTGAAAAGAAACTTGGGTTGGTCCAAGCCTTCAGTTGGATATTGTTGCTGTTTGATTCATGAGCCAAGGTTAAAATCAATCATGATTGATTGTTAGTCTGGAGAAAAATAATCACTCGTGAGGTTTTCATTGATAATCCAGAAAAATCAACTGAGTTGATTGTGAGTCCGAAAAATAATCTTGCATAGTTTTCTTTGGTGAGCCAAGAAAAATCAATTGAATTTGATTGTAAGCCCGACAAACAATCAGACTATAATTCTAATTTTGAATTATAGTTGAATTCTTAAGTAGTTTACTTGGTGAGTGGACATAGGTGCTGAGTTTGGTACCAAATCACGATAAAATTTATGTATTTATGCTTGTACTTACTGCTGTTATTCTTTATATCTTTTATATTTTCATTTCTTTTTACATTCAAGATTATATTATTTATTGTGTGTACATCACTTAGTTTGCATATTAGTCATTTAATTTTTGAAATACCCAATTCACACCCCTCCCCCACTCTTAGATAGCCATACCTGAGCAACAATTGGTATTAGAACAGATATTCTAATTTTTTGATTTAAAATTGTAGAGCTAAAGATCTCATGACTGATCCATTTGGTTCTTTGTTGGGTGAAGAACACACAATGATTAGACCTCTTTTTTTTAATGGCACCAATTATACTTATTGAAAAGCTAGGATGATAATTTTTATTCAAGCACAAAGCTATGACATATGGAGTGTCATACTCAATGGTCCTCGTACACCTACATTAATTGTCAATAATATGTGTGTGCCTAAATCTGAAAAAGATTGAAATAAGCTAGATAAGAAGCTAGTTTAATTAAATGCTAAAGCTGTAAATATTTTATATCGTGTATTAGATAATAATGAATTCAATAGAATATCAACATATTTATCTGCAAAAGAGATTTGGGATAGACTTGAAGTGATCCATGAGGTTACAAGTCAAGTCAAAGAATCTAAAATAAATATGTTGGTTCATAAATATGAGCTGTTTAAAATGGAACCTCATGAGATAATAAGTGATATGTTTACAAGATTTACTGAAATTATAAATGAGTTAAAGAGTCTTAAAAAATACTATTCTAATAGTGATGTATGTAAAATTTTTAGATCCTTACCAAAGGCTTGGAAAGCAAAAGTAACAGCAATTCAAGAAGTCAAGGACCTCAGCAAGCTTGCTTTGGAAGGGTTAATCAAATTGCTCATGATATATGAGCTCAATATGAACCAAAGCATGGACGAGGAAGAGATGAAATAGAAAATCTTTGTACTCAAGTCATCGATCATTGAAGAAAGTTTAAGTAATTCTATCGAGGATTCAAAAAATGATGAAGAAATAATGATGATTATAAGAAGATTCATAAGATTCATGAGAAAGAAGAAAAATTTTGAATCAAAGAAAAGAAAAAGATTCAATTTGAAAGATATAGAAAAGACTATCCCCTACTAAAAAAGAGCTCAAAGAAATTAAGAAGGAAAGCTATATTTAGCTAATTGGAGTAGTAGTGAAAGCTCAAATTCTGAAGAAAAATCATCCTCAAGTGAAGAAGAGACAAATCTATGCTTGATGGCTCACAATGAAGAGGTAAGTTTAATTCAATCTAACAATTTAACTTTTGATGAATTACATAATGTATTCTCTGAATTATTTAATAATTTCAAAAGGCTATCTAAAAGAAACAAAGAGCTTAAGAAAGAAAATCAAGATTTGAGTATAGATAAAGGTAGATTAGAAGAAGATAAGAAAGAATTGCAAACTAAACAAGATGACTAAATTAAATAAAATGAAAGTCTACAAAAAGAAATAGATAGATTAAAACCCATAGTAGATGAAAAGAATGAATTACTAGTTAAATAAAAAGATTTGTTAGAAAAGAATGAAACTTTGAAATATAAAGTAAATGAGCTAAAATCAATTGTAGATAAACTCCCCATTAGTTCACAAAATTTGCATATATCAATGGATAAACAAAATATGACATCTAAAGCTAACTATAACTACTTTACAAAACTAAAGTCTTCAAAAATTTTAATTGACAAATATCATTTTGATAAAAAATTTATTACATACTTTAAATGCAACAAAACTAGTCATGGATCATTTGATTATTGGGCTAATACATATAGGAATAAAAGGAGCAAGCAAATTTGGATTCCAAAAAAAAACATTGATACTAACCTCAAAGGATCCAAATTAGCTTGGGTACCAAAATACACTTGATCTTTGTGAGTGTAGGTATGCTTGACATCTGTCTAATCTAAAAGAGAATGATACCTTAATTATGGATGCTCAAGGCACAAAATGAAAGATGGAGGAGTTAAAACTCTTGGACACAAGTTGGTCTCGATAAATTGATAATTACTCCTACCATTTAATTAAAAAATATATTAAAATATTGATGCATGATTTGAGTATTAGTCAAGTGCATGTCAAATAATTCAATATTTTATCTTGTTGATTTTGATGATGTTATTTTGATTGACTATTATAATTGATATTATGATTGATTATGATTGAAGATATATTGAATAAAACTTATTAATAAACTCTCATGATTAGAGTATGAGAATAATTTGAAATAATGATATATTTGTGTTTGATAAGCTAAATTTCTTGAAAAAATATTTTGAAACTTAATTGGTATCTTGAATTATAGAAAATACTTATAATGACAACAAGGGGGAGAAAATTTAGTAAATGGAGAAAATGAATTTGACATATCAAGTTACATTGAAATCTTGTCATAATGTGATATTTTTCATTATGTGATATCAATTTTGATATGAGATACAAAATTCAATAAGGACAAGAATTAATTTCGTTGTATTAACAGTAAGCAAGAAATGAAACTAAGAAATTTGACATATAATAAGGGGAGCAAATTTTAAAAAAAAAAATAAACTCAATTAATTATAATATTAAGGGGAAGCTTAATATTTTTAGATTGTTAAAGAAAAATGTACTTTGTTGACTTTATTGATTACCTCTTTTTGAGTTATCCTTTTTGATGTTGTCAAAAAGGAGAAGAGTTATTGTTGAGTATATGCTTGAGCTTAATTAGAATGAAATATGTTTTTATTATTTAATGGTTTCATGCTTTATAAATATATAATTTTTTAAAAAATTATTATATATTATTTTGCATATACTCAAAAATTTTATCATCATCAAAAAGGAAAAGATTGTTGATTCAAAGATTAATTTTGATGATGACAAAAAATTTTGAGTATAAGTTATAAAGTCTAACTTTATTTATGAAGATGTGTAGATTTATTGTTCTTAGTGCTCATAATTTTCAAATATTTTTCAATATTTAAATAAAAACCATCACTCAAGAGATTTGTGAAGAAACTCTAGACTAGACACATCTTGGAAGAAATATTAATGAGGATTAAAATCAAGTTAAGAAGACAAGTCTAGCCTAAAAATTAAATTAGAGAAGAAAGGCTGTCTAAGAAGTCATGGCACGCTTGGCACGCCTGGCACGCCAGTTGAGTCGACCCAGTGAAAGTCTAAGTTGATCTAGTCTCAGAAGATAGTAAAGGACAGAAGGCTGAAATTTCAAGCAGTGTGCAGTGAGCCGACCCAGTTCAAATTGAGCCGATCGAGATAGAAAGGGAGTCGACCCAGAGGATCAGTGAGTTAATCTAATCTCAAAAAATAGATAGGATAGAAACAAAAAATTTTGAATTAGATCTGCTGAGCTGACCATGTGGTCACTAAGTCAATCCAGAGATCAACTGAGCCGATCCAGACAGGGACTGAGCTGACCAAGTCACAGTAAAGTAGTCAAGACAGAAAGTTAGTTTTTCAGCCATCTGATATTGAGTTGATCTAGAGGGATTTTGAGTTGACTCAGTGAGAGACTAAGCTGACTCAAAGAAAATTGAGTCGACCCAGTGACTATAACGGCTAATTTTTCAGAACTACAGTTTTTTGCTTTGAACGACTCCCAATGGATATTTTCTTCATTCCAACGACTAAAACTTTAAATGTAGCCATACCAGATGACTTAAAGTGGTGGGAAACTTCAAGGATATTAAAGAAAACCCTTGGGAAAGAGTTGAGAGTGCTTTTTAGAGATTTTATTGAGTATCCATTGAAAAAGCTAAAGGAGTGAGCCGAAAAGAGAAGAGAAGGAGTTGTTTTCAAAGTTATCCTTTATCCTTCCACTACAAATCATTCTCAAGCAAGTGAGAGCAAGAGTTAATTGAAGTGAGAAAGTGATCAAGTCAAGAATTAAGGAGCCTCACCATTACTCAAGTATTCAAGAAGAAGCCAAGTGATCAACTATCATCATTCGGACTTCTTCCGATTCTTCAAAGAGTTTTGTTTTTCTAAACTTAATCTTTGTATTCATTTTTGGGCTTATTGTATTCAAATTTCTTTAGGAAGAAACTTGGGTTGGTCTAAGCCTTGAGTTGGAAATTATTATGGTTTGATTGGTGAGCCAAGTTTAAAACCAATCAGGGTTGATTGTCAGTCTGAAGAAAAATAATCATTTATGAAGTTTTGGTTGGTAATCCAAAAAAATCAACTGGATTGATAGTGAGTACAAAAAATAATCTTGTATAGTTTTGGTTGGTGAGCCAGAAAAAATTAACTGAGTTTGATTGTGAGCTCGAAAAATAATCAAACTGTAATTTTAGTTGTAAATTATAGTTGAATTTCTAAGTAGTTTACTTGGAGAGTGGACGTAGGTGCTGAGTTTGGCACCGAATCACTATAAAATTTTATTTTTGTGCTTGTACTAACTGCTGTTATTCTTTAGATCTTTTATATTTTTATTGCTCTTTACATTCAAGATTATATTATTTATTATGTGCACATCATTTAGTTTAAATCATTCAAATCTGCACGTTAGTCATTTAATTTTTGAAATATCGAATTCACACCCGCACCCCACCCCCTCCACACCAACCCCCCCCCCCGGCTCTTGGGTAGCCATACTTGGGCAACACTAAGCCATTGGCATAAGAAAAATTATTAAAAGCTTTGAGGGAGATGGGATTATTACCAATTAATTGAGGTCAATTGATTATAGATCTCTACTCCATATTTAAAAATTAGAGTTCAAAGAAAATTTAATCAGTTAAGAGCCATCGAAATGATAACAATGAGATTATACTTTCGATGCATGAATTTTGAAACTAGTGCTTAAAATTATAGTTTCAAAATAAAAGAATTCCATCTCTATGCATGCACTGTTACTTTGCAATAAAATAAGGTTGAGGAGCTGCTAAGTTCTTAATGAATCCATAGCCTTGGTAGAGTGAAAAAAAGTTGCGAATACTCTTAATGGGATTTGCTTTTGTAAGTGCAGAAGTCAAGATCGCTTCTTATGAACCATGGTAAAGTTTTAAAGCACTTGCTAAGCTGAAATAAGTACATGTTCTTTAATGTATGGCCTTAAAAGAACTAATGAACTTTTGTACAATGGGAACAAATCTAGGGTCGCATATAAGATCAAGATTTTATCCTCTCATTTATTTTGGATTTTGTTTAAACCATAGATTCAAGGATATCCACCTACAACCATGCATTGTATAGATAGTTTTTCATTTATTGGTTAGTTTTATTTCTTTACTTCTTTATTTTTTTTTTTGAGAAAATGGTGGGGAATGTTGTTCTTTTCTTTAAAAATTAAAAAAAAAATAGAGAGAGGTATAACTTGATATGGAAATGTGAGAGGTATCTATTACTTTTATTGTATTATTTTGGCTATCAATGATTCTAATTGGTTTATCTTTCTATAAGTACGTAAACTTAGAAAAAGAAAATGAGAGTCAAGCATTGTATCCTGGAGGCAGATTTTCTAACTAGCCATCTATATATTTTTGGATTATGATCCTAATAGGGAAAACACTATCTTTAGGACAATATCATCGATACATCTTGTCTATTTATTTTGTTTCTTCACCAATCCTACGACAGTTGCGACTCTTCTAAAGAAGCATCTCAAATTATTAGATCAACTTGAGGAGTAATTAGCTATGGATTGGAAGAGGATGCAATTTTATATGAATTAGAGCTAAGGCTATAACATTGAGAAGCAACTAGATGTAGATTGGAGGATGATGAGATTTTATACAAATTAGAGTTAAGACAGTACATATGGAGTTTATGTAGGACTCTTGCTGGCTTCCTTGCTTAAAAAGTGTTGGAGGGGCCGTGAGGGAAACATCCATCTATGCCAAGACCTTGAAGCCAAATATAAAGCTAGAAGAATGGTATGTTCATAAACTAAAGTTAGGCTTCGTGGAAGCGAAGGAAGGCAAAATCTTTATGATCCCCTAAATCTCTGTTGCATCAACGAAAGGAGATGGATAAAAATCATGAACAGAATAAGGCTTTGGCATGCCATGCTCTCCTACTCTCTATTTTACATTTTCTATTTTCATCCAACTATCTGTACATTTCTCTATTCTAATATTTAACATGCAGTATAGCTATATGTTAGATATGTGCCCTAGAAGTCAACTGTTGGTTGACATATTTTATTATTTCAAGACTTAATTTTATATTTATAATATTTTTATTATTAATAAAAGACTTTTCATTCCAATCATATTTATGTGTCCATAATTTATCCTACAAATTAACAAAGATGATTTTTATATATTCTTAAGGTATTGAGAATTTGAGACATACATTAATTAATGGTTTGTTTCTAAATGCTTCCGATCAAAAGATCGTCATGGAGGACAGTGATCAATCCATTCGAAATCGATGCATAGTTCACCTCTCTTGTGGGCAGATGAGTCTCGAGTCTATAGTGTAGGGACACTGAGATGAGAGTGCGGATGGTTGTTAGAGAATAATTTATACTGAGCATGATCAACATAAAAAATTACTTGGATGTCTACTCACTCGTCAGTGATTGACTCCATGCTACAGTGATGTGAGTGATCCTTTGACCTGCGGTGTCATCGGTTATTTGCAGCAAGGTGAAGCAAAGTATTTTTTTTGAACTACCATATTAGAAGCAGCTACTACTTCATCATAATTTGGATGTAATACACATTGAGAAGAATATTTATGATAATATCATCGGGACAGTATGGAACATCCTAAAAAAAATAAAAGATAGTACAAAAGCTCATCTTGATTTATAGAAAATGAGAATCCGATTGGAGTTACATTTAGTTCATCGAGGTGAAAGATTTTTTATGCCACCTGTATGTTATTCACTGTTTAGCGAGAAAAAAAAGAGTTTCTGTGAATGGTTTAAAATCGTAAAATTTTTTTATGCTTATGCTTCAAACGTATCGTGATACGTTGGCAACAATAATAGCAATATCTCTGGCATGAAAAGTCACGACTCCTATGTAATGATGCAATGCTTGCTTCCTATGGTCATGCATGGCTATTTGGGTGGTGATGTTCAAACTACATTGATTGAGTTGGGAGTATTCTTTCGAGAACTATATTGTTAGAAATTGAAGATTAACTTACTTGAGAAGTTTGAGAAGGATATCATGCTCATTTTTTATAAGTTAGAAAAAAAAATTTTACTATTATTTTTTGATGTTATGATGTACCTGACTATTTATCTTCCAAAGAAAGCTCTTTTGACCGGACCGGTATATTATCGATGGATGTATCCTATTGAAAGGTAAAAAAATTGTACGCACTTTGTTATATCAGTTATAAGATATAAATATATTTTTAAAATTTAAATTTATTTTTATTTATAAATTTTTGTGTATCCTAAAAAAATATGTGCGCAATAAAGCACGGCCTGAAGGGTCTATAACGAAAGCATACGTAGCTATGGAGTGTGTCACGTTTTGCTCAATGTATCTTGACGATATCGAAATAAGATTCAATCATGCAAATCGTAAGGCAGACTGTGAATGGTATTATTATATTTTTTATATAATAAAATTTATTTTTTTTATTTGGATAGCTATCATACTAATGATTTATTTATTGTTGTTTCAAGTCAGTCTCCACTGGTGTGAGGTAAGGGCGAGGTTCATCGAATAACCTCGCTCTAGAGCATTGGAGATACGAGCACCTAGGACAGCATCTCTGTATTGAGATACCATCCGGCTACACCAAGTCTATTAGGAGATGGTGCGAGCCGTGACAGACTGAGCTGGGCATCATATGCCGCAACTATGCCCCTGTGACACTTTTTGATTGACGTCACATTATACGGGCTCAAAGAGATTTTCTACATCCAGTTACAGATAAAATAAATTATACTATGAATATTTAATTAGCATGGTAATCTTCTAATATTTGTTATAAGCAGGGTGTATTTGATATTGTTGATTTTGAGGAGGATCAAGTGCGGCGAGCTATGGACGCTCATTTATGCTTGTATTTTAAAGAGTATCGCCACCGCATTCATCAGCACTGGTACCATATAATGTAGGACCATAGGGTGGAGGCAGCGTGGCAGCGATCGTATGACAGTATCACTATGGATGATTGGGCTCTCGTATGCCGGCATTACGAGAATCCAGCATATCAGGTTACACATCCAAACTTTTTTTTAGAGTTTAATGATTGAATCATCTATTCTTAAATTTAGTTTATTACCTACTAATTTGACTGCTAACTGTACAGAGACGATGTGCCCAGAATATCGAGAATCGGACGAGACAGACCGTATCGCATTGTGGAGGTTTGAGGTCGTTCGCACGTTAGATGGAGAAGATCGTAAGTAATTTCTAATTAGCATATTTTAACTCTCTAACTATTTAAAATTTTTTTAATTAATTATTCTCAAATTGCAGAGAGATGCAGAGAGTAGCGAGCTTTTTGATAGGATCGATATCTACCAGCGGATCCACCAGCGACGGTCAGAGGAGTGGACGACGGAGAGCCAGAAGCTTTTTATAAATTTTTTCAATTATATTTTTCATTCAAAGTTTGATTTTTAGTATAAAATTAAAATAGTTATAACTTTAATTTTCAGGATCGTATGATAGGCATCAAATTTCAGCTTATCTCTGAGGGCTCGACCACACCCACAGATGATAAGATCTGTGATCAGATGCCTGGTACGAGATCATATTATATTAGAAGTTTAAGGCATGGAATTAGTGCTCCCTCATCCTCATGCTCATCCAGGACTGACATCCATGCTGCCTGCGATGCTCGACTGACAGAGATGCAGAAGCAGGCTACCGAGGATTGACAGTGGATTGAGCAAAAAGCTGATGAGTTGGCTGCACGCGTCGATGAGTACCAGCTGCTCCAGACCCAGATGATGAAGTGAATGGTGCAGATGGAGCGAATGATGCAGTTGATGAGGCAGCAGCAGGTCAGTCCGAGTTCTTTCGAGCGCTCTCTTTCTCCAGCTCGTTCTCTTTCTGCAAATACCGACACTTGACGGTCTGTTTATGTTGCTTTTTATTTTTATTTCAGATCTCTTATAATTTTAATTTAATATAATAAAATAATAAAATTTATTTATAAATTTATTATATAAATTTTTTATTTTAATTTTATAGATTATAAATAAAAAATATTATAAATATAAATTAAATATATATACTCATAAATTATTTTTAAAAAATTATGTGTAAATTTTTAGGGACAGAATTATTTCTGATAAAATTTTAATCGCCAAAAAATCTATTAGCGATAAAAACAATTGGTTATAAATAAATTTTTTAATAAATTTAAAAATATTAAAATTTTATATTACATTATTAGTGATGAAAATAGTTTTGTCATAAATAATTGCTAATTTAGTAGCGATGAAAATTTCTATCGGTAATTTTCGTATTTACGATGAAATTTTAATGTTTTTTTTATAAATCTAAATTTTATAAAAATTTATAATTAAATTAATAGCAATGAAAGTATTTTATCATAAATAATTTTTTAAAATTATTTTTTTATTAGTGATGTAATAATTCATCATAAATTATTTATTTTACAATGAAAATTTTTCATCATGAATAGTTTTTGAAAAAAAAAAATTAACGACGAAAATTTTTGGTTGGTAATATCGATTATTGATGATGAAAATTTTTTTTATCATAAAAAATTTTCAACAATGCCATTATTTACAATGAAATATTAACAACGATAATTTCGTCGCTAATAACTATTACTGATAAAAATCTAGTATTAGCGATGAATTTTTTGCATCACTAATATTCTGTTCTGTTACAGTGAATTGATCAAGATTCAAAGAGGTTAAGATCCTATTTAGAGAAGAAGAATCTACCACGAGAAAAAAGATTCAAGATTGATCTCGGTGGATACCTGTAGAGGCCGGACATGTATGCGGCTTAAAGAACTTTGGATCTAAGATTATCGGTAGCGGTATATTTCAACCCACGCAAAGATATTGAGATTCAATCTTATCTTTATCTTAATTCTCAGATTATATGCATGTCTTTATTTCTGAGCTTGGATAGGAATAGATGAGATCTATCGCACGTGGGGTTAAAGGGTTTAACTCAGTTCGTTTCTGCTGCTCTTTAAAAAAATTTTGAAATCTATGCACACAATCCTATCCAATTTTCTGACACTATATATATCTCTTTTTTATTTAATATTTAATATAATATTGTCATGGCCCAGCCCAAGTAACAAACCCCAACCCAAACAAAAAAAAAAAAGAAAAAACAGAGGAGAAGACTCCCAAAGGGAGTCTTCTTCCTTCTCTCACCGTCTCCCAACCGGAGTCGAAAAGAGGCCCACTCTGACTCTATTTAAGGAGGAGAACCCTCCCCTCTCCCTCTCATCGGAGAACTCGAAGTCCATCGACGGCAATCGCCAAAAAATCATCGCAGAAGACCGACTCTGTGTCCGTCTAATTTTCACGTAAGAAAGCTTCGCCAGCGTCGAAGGTGAGCCTCCTCCCCTTCCTCTCTTCTCCTCCTTTCTTTCCGTGTCTGTGTGCACAATCGTCGGTGATCGGAGTCGTCGGATTTTATTGCGGAAGAAACCTCTATTTTTACCCTCTTTTCTTCGATTTTTCGGACGCCGGTGGTTGCCGTCAACCATCAGTTTGGGTCCCTCCTGCCATCCATCGTCGCCCTTTAGTCATCGGCCAGTCTCATGCCGATCGGCCGCCGATCGATAGACTAATCGAGGGGATTGTGAGGTCCCCTGTTTCGGTCCAAAGGAAGCTGTGGGAAGAAGAAGGAAGGAAAAAAAAATAGAAAAAAATAGAAAAAAAAATAGAAAAAAAAATATATAGACTCTCTCTTTCTCCTTCTTTTCTTCTCTTTACTTTCTCTTTCTCTCTCTAATCTCTCTCTACTTTCTCTCTCTATTTTTTCTCTTTAGATAATTTTTTTCTCCTAAGATTTTTTAGAATTTTGAGAAGAATGATGATGAATTTAAATGATCCTAGTGATGGATTTTTGATTTGCGATCGTCAAACGGTACACCGGCACCCATTTTGATCAGATTAGATATTTTTAAGATTTTATTTTTTATGATTTTATTAAATTATCCACATGATAATCTTAACATGATTTGATCTGATCGATCAGATTTATTGAATTATATTGTCTGAGGAGTCCAAGATAAATTTTTTCTTTCTAAAATTTTTTTTCTCTAAAATTTTCTCTCTCTAAACTATTTCTCTCTTGATCGATTTCTCTCTCTAAAAAAAAGATTAGTCAATAAAAAATTTTTTTTTAATATTTTTGATCTAATGAAGAATCTTGATCCATGATTGTCGGACAGCATACTGGCACCCACCTTGATCAGATCAAATATCTTTAGATTTTATCACCCATGATTCTATTGAATTATCCATGTGATAATTTCAGCATGATTTGATTAATTTATCTTGATCTGATCAATCGAATTTGTTGAACCGTATCGTCTGATTAGTACAGATTCATCTTCATGAATTTCTCTCTCTAGAAGTTTATTTTTTTAGAATTTATCAAGAAAAAAAATTTATTTTGATGAGTTTAAATGATTCTGATGAAAGCATCCTGATCCGTGGTTGTCAGATAGTATACCAGTACCTTGATCAGACCATGAATCCTTAGATTTGATCATCCATGATTTCGATTTAATCATGACTGGATTTGATCATGTTGATTTCACCAATCGAGATATTGCACCAATCGTAATGTTGGATTGTGTCATCTGATTAATTCGAATTGTACCTCATAAATTCTCTCTCCTCTGATTTTCTCTCTCTACTTGATTTTATGAAACCAATGAAGAAACCTCGGTCCTATCACTTCAAATCTGATTTGATCTGATAGTCAAACTTTGGATCGTCTATGTCCTAATTAAATTTTGATTAGATAAAATTATATGATCGGATCCAATCTAAACCGTTAAAATATGATGTTCGTATTCTTTCTGATTATTGAATTTGATCTCGTATAGGTATCATTGACACCTGATAATCGGATATTGTGATATGGTTTATGAACCGAAAAATTTTGGAAAAAAATGTATAGAATTATGTGAATTTATTGGAATGCACTCGAGGTAAGTAATGTTTCACTTTTTCTAGATTTATCAGTCAATTATAATGTATTTTTTTGACATGATTTGTGAAACGATGCATGAATTGGATGAATGATATGAATGATATTTTGTTATGCAAATATCTTATTTGAAATGTTATGATGAAGCATGATTGAACATATTGATTTTATGATGCATTATATTGATTGATTTCGATACTACATGATTATATGTTTTCTTATTGAAATTAGAATATGAAACATGATTTATGAAGAATTCTGATATAAAAATAATATGAATTAACAATCTGACTATGTAAAGGATCCCGCCAATGAGGACATATACGTTGGTAATTGATTTATCCTGAGGGTCTATGTCGTCAGAGAGACCAGCAACAAACCGTCAGAGAGACCAGCGATTCCGAAGAACTTTGCTGCCAGATGATTCGTAACTCACCGTAAGAAGATATGCGATGTTATGATCCTGTCATAGAAAAAATATGGTCATAGCTTATGGTTGACGAAAAGAATTTAAGAATGAAAGAAATTGAAATCTCAAAAGAAACTCGAATTTTGAAAAAAAAATAAATTTAGCATGAACTATATTGCATAATCGAAATTGATTTCAAATTGATGAACTCGATATGCTTATTTTCTATAAATAATTATTTACTTTAATGCTTGATGAAATCTGTTGAAAGTGATCATTGCTTATTGGGCTGTCTAGCTCATTACCTCCTATTTTACTGTTTTTACAGATGTTGAGGAATTAAGATGATACAAGACATGAATGGAAGAATGATTAGAAGCAGAATCTCCAAACTTTTATTTTGAGTTGAAAGTCTTATTGAATTTGACGTAAGGTCTATAAATCATTATTGAATTTATTGAGATATTAAAGAAAAAATTTAGATCGTTATGTTTTAGATTTAAAATATTGACTAATTATTCTGCTGTTGTTTTAAGATAGCATAATAAGATGCCTTGCATGCTTATGAGAAGAGTTTTTTATGAGTATGCGATAGTTATCATGATCTTCGATTTACGATCTAAGATCGAGAACGTGACAAATATACTTAAATTTTATTCTATATGATTTTAGTTTCTTATACGGTGATATCTTCGAGTTTTTTATTAATTTTATCATATGGTGGATAACTATATCGTTTTGACAACTAATTTTCGGCCAGACTGCTTATGGTCGTGACTATTTGCTGTTACATCAATGATTAATTACTATTGAAGCCCATTGCATGGTTGGTATTAAGATAATGATCGTATATTTTCACAGTGGGACTCTACTTCGGTATTTTAACAAATAAAAAATTAAATATATGAAGTTGAATTCAAGGTGTACTTTGATTGTATGAAGCGATCAAGGTTACAGATCGACGTGACCCTGCTCCAATGTTTTAAAATATATATATTTCTCGTTCTTAAATGTTGCCATGCTTATATGGATTTGACCGGTGCACACTCAAGCTATGTTGGCGGTGTCGCGTCTGCTTGGTGGGACCCGCCAACCATAATAATAAAAAAAATTAAGGCAGCACAAACGAAAGAAATGAGAGAGACAAGAGATATGGCATGTAGTGCGGGCGTGCAGCATGCAGTGCGGGCGTGGGGCATGCAGTGCCGGTGTGTAGCACGGACGTGCGCCGTGCACGAGAAAAAAAAAATATTTTAATTTTTTTAATTCTGCTCAAAAGATGATTTTAAATCTAACCAAAATAAAATTTCAATAAGTTATTTACGATAGCAAACACTTCAAACTGAATGATTTAGATCATTATAAAATTTTTTTTTGTGTAACTCATTTATATCTGATTGATGAGATATATCCCATTTTCGTTTTATATTCTTTAATAATTTTAATATATTATACTGAGATAAATATTGTATGTTGATTGGAGAGCCTCTGACGTGCTAGAGAGAAACTTTGTTGTATCCATTATTTGATGATAGTGAAAGTTTGATTTGAATTTTAGTTTTATAGTTTGTACCTCCACATTAAAGGGTTTTTCACATAAATCCAGTATCGTTGCATTTGATTTGATTTACATTTCTTACTGAATTTGATTTTATTAAGTTATTTTATATTTTAATTTGGGGGGTAAAATTTATCTTAGATATAATTGTATTTGTAGCCCTTTCAACCCAATAATTGATATTAGAGTTGTGGTTTATGTTAGTTAAAATAGAGGATAAATCAGTATAGTTAGATTAACTTCATCGAATTATTCCTTATGAACGATGATGATAGAGGATTTATTATATTATCAAAATTTATTTCAGCTGATTAAATTGTAGAAAAAAATGTCAGATAATATAAATACTGATGAGTGAAAAAAGTTGAATAGAAAAGCCATGGCTATAATCAGATAGTGAATTGATGTGAGTGTAATCTATGATGTTGTGACAGAGACAGATGCTTATCAGATCTGAAAAAAACTAGAGGATTTGTATCCATGGAAGAATGCACAAAATAAAGCTTACTTGATCAGAAGAGTACCGAACTTAAAGTGTAAGGGTGGGTAGAATGCTTCAGAGCATCTGAATAACTTTCAAGAGATCTTGAATCGGTTAGCTACAATGAAGTTGCTTCTTGATGATGAGGTGCATGTATTAATTTTACTGAGTTTCTTACCAGACAGTTGGGAGACGTTGGTGGTGACGCTGAGTAATTTCATTGCCCACGACAAATTTATCCTGACTATATATGGTGAAGGATAGTATGTTGAATGAAGCAAATAGATAAAAGGAGCAAGATTTGATAGATATAGGTTGTGAGGCACTGATTATAAAGCAGAGAGAAAAAAAATAGAACCTCCTACAATAAAAGGGATGGCGAGTCCCATGACAAGAAAGACAAGGGGAATTTAGAGGCCGATCAAAGTCTATGAATGGTGTCACTTGCTACTATTGTAATAAATCATGAAATTTTCAGAGACAGTATAGAAAGTACAAAACAGATCAGGATAAAAGTGATGGAAAGAAAGAAGAGACATAAAGAATGACTGTAGCTATATTTGATGATGAGGTCATGATTGCCTGTGATGATGGATGTATTAATCTCACATATTAAGAATCCAGTTGGATAATTAATTCAACTATCTCCTACCATGTTACATCTCAAGAGGATCTTTTCCCGTCCTACTCTAAAGATGATTTTGGGCATGTTCAGATGAAAAATGATGCGGTAGCTCAAATTATGGGCATAGGAGATGTTTGCTTGGAGACCAACATCGGGTGCAGACTGCTGTTGAGAAATATAAGGCATATTCTTGATAACTAGTTGCACTTGATTACTGCCTGTATCCTAGATGATAAGGGCTATTCTATTTATTTTGGTCAAAAAAAATGAAAGCTCACCAAAGGTTCCTTAGTTGTAGCAAAATGCAAGAAAGTTGACTTTTTCAGATTGCAGGCTAAGATGAACGGTAAAGAGATAAATATACACTACCATAAAAAGAGGCTATGGCAGTGGTTTCTAAAATCGCTACCATAGAACCTACGATAGTGATTATTCGTAACCGCTGCCATAGGTAGGATCTACAGCAGGGATTATTCGTAACCACTGTGGTAGGCATAACCTATCACAGTGGTTATTAATAACTGCTGCCGTAAGTAGGATCTATGGCAGTGGTTACAAATAACTGCTGCCGTAAGTAAGATCTACGACAGCAGTTACGAATAACCACTGCCGTAGGATATGCCTACCACAATGGTTACAGTAACCGCTGCCATAGGTCGGACTTACGGCAATAGTTATTATAATCACTGCAGTAGGTATAACCTATGACAGCAGTTATGGATAACCACTGTCATAAGTCTGACCTGATATATTGTCATTAAAATTGAATTTTAACGACGATGAATGATTGCATGATGATCTGATAGATAGAGACTACCGATGGATCTAAAAATTTACGATGATGATCTCGATGATATTTGTAGTACACTATCAAAATTTTATTTCAATCAGACATCATTAGCATGGTCAATTTAGTATGAAATGATTTTGATCGTTAAATAAAAAATGAGTGATCACAAAGCCAATCGACGTCCGATTGAGATAATTTTTTGGATAAATAATCTTTGTTAGTACTTTAATCATTTGTATGGTGGTGATCATAAAATTCAAACTGTATATATATATTGGAATCCACTTGAGCACATCTTACAAAAGCACAAGTATAATTACTTAAGAAATTTAAGAATGAGTAGCAAGCGATATATAGTTTTAGATCATTTATATACGTGCAGTTAATTTTACGATCATCACTATACAAATAATCAAAATAGTAGCAAAGATTATTTATCTAAAATATCATCTTATAATCGGATGCCGTTTGGCCTTTTCATCGCTCATATTTTATTTAATGGTCTAAATTATTTCGTACTAAATTGACCATGATAATGATATCCGATTGAAATAAAATTTTGATAGTATAATATAAATATCACTGAGATTATTGTTGTAAGTTTTCATATCCATCGATAGTCTCTATCTATCAGATCATCATGCAGCTATTCATGACCGTCGAAATCAAATTTTAATGATCGACATATCTAGAACCATCAGATCGAGATAGGTTTTGTGATGATACTCTAACGATAATTATTTATGAATGGTGAAGATAAATTTTAAAATTTAAAATTATATCATATTCAGTAAAAAAATAAAAAAAATTATATTCTACCTTTATAGCAGTGGTTACGTAATAACTGCTGCCATATCATACTTATGGCAGTGGTTAGGTATAACCGCTATCATATCCCTATCTATAGTAACGGTTATCACCAACTGCTGCCATAGATTAGATCTATTGCAATAGTTATCGATAACCGCTGCCATAAGTCAGCCTATGGCAGCGATTATCAGTAATCACTGCCGTAGGTCCAATCTATGATTGATTGTGATAGTCCCACATCAGTTGTGGAAGAAATAAATGATCTATATATAAGACTTAAGTAGTCAACCACGTATTGAAAAATGTAGATGATTTTATATATGTATTTTGTAATTTCTTCGAATAAATTACAGCAGAAGATAATTAGATTAATCAAATTAATCTAACATGCATATGATCTAATCATCAAATCAACCTACTCTAGGATCTATGACATGATATGTTACATATAAAATCTGAAAAATACTGAAGATAAAATCAGCATGCATGCATGTGAGCAGTAGATCATATTTACTTCTAATCTGAGTTCAGAACTCGATACCTTTGCATGGGTTGATGATCACCGTTGCTGAGAGACATGGTAGAGAGGGTCCTCGCTAGTTGCTCGCAATCATACATACATCTGATCTCTACGAAAAGTCCACTCAAAGCTCCGACCTAATCGGTCTTCTCGAAAGTGCTAGTTCGCACGAAGACCTTCTTCTTGACTAATTTAAATTTTTTTTTTCAAGTCTCTAAAACTTTTTAGATGTTGAAGATGATCATCTAGAAGAGATGAGGATGTGGAAGAAGAAAGGAAAAGAAACAATTTTCTCTCATATTTTTCTCTCTTCCCAAACCTAAGGTAGAAACCCTAAAAATCAGCTTTTGCGCTAACCCAAAGAGAGAGGACTCTCCTCCTCTTTTTTATATCATGGAACCATGCCCCAAAATTTCCTCACGTAAAGAACTCCTTCTCTTCTGTCTTACACGTACAAAAGAAACAAATAAAGTCCTTTTTATAGGCATGTAATAAGATTCGGATGAGGAGTCCTAGAAATCTCGGACTCTTCCAAGAGATATCGCCTCCTCACAATTCCATATCCAAAACACATCAAAAAAAATATGGGACATTTCTTTTCATATTTTTTTATAATAAATCAATTCTCCAACTGATCTCCCATAAAAAAATCTTCTCAAAATGTCACACATATAAGGAAAAAAAAATAAGTTGGCATGGAGAGGTTGATTTGGATAAGAACAGACTCTCTTAATAAGAAATATTTTGAAATCTAATTTTAAAATCTTTATTTTATCAAAATCAAATCAAATTTGGATGTGAGATAGAGAGGGAGAAGAACTCTTTGGCGTGAAAAAATTTCATGCAAAAACTATTTGTGTGTGGAGATAGATGGTATGCAAAGTGGGTTGCGCAATAGAGAAGAGTCCTATTCCAATAAGGACTCTTAATTTCTTTATTTAAATTCAAACCAAATCATATCTGGTTTAGCCTAAATAAAATATATAAAATTTAATCTAATTAGATTCATAAATTTTTAATCAAATTTCAATCAAATTATGAATTGATTGAACCAAAGTCCTGATTAAATCAGGGATTATTCTCCCTGAGTGATTAGGTTATTTCATAACCCAATCAGGTCAAACCTAATTGAATCCAATTCAATCAGATTATATTTAATCCTCTTTGCTCAATCAAATTAAGCTAATCAATAATCTAATTACTAATTAATCTTTCATTAATTTACTAACACTTGATGAATTAATTTATTATAACTTTTGCATAAGGTTAACCGTCAATTAAATTGATGATTAAACCCTTGAACGATTCTTAATCATTGATCAGCAGTCAGAAACTTCTTTTGAGTGTGGCCTCATAGGTTCGAATCTAAGTCGGTAGCACAGAAATAACTTTCTGAACCAATCGATATAACCATCTAGCAATGGTGACCCGACGTCCGAATATGTCGAATAAAGGCGAAGCAACATTCAAGAACCTATTGGTATATGATTACCGTATAATTCATTCTTTTGATCTTAATACTCAAGGAGCTTAAGATTTAACGGTCAATCTTAGATAAGTCATCCATATTATATTTTAATCTTTAAAATCCATCACATAGATTATTCGAGCTCAGATTTTGCTAAATTGAAATACATTGATACATTAACTCCTACTAATTCGAAGTGGTCAATCCCATCTTGACTCACGCATTGACTTAACAAGTACTTAACTGCACTCAGAAATCTTTCATCACTGAATTAGTTACTCAATTAGTCTGACATCAAAGTATAATAAATTGCTTGTAAGTCACCATAGTGATCTCAGATCGGAGGGATACTTATACCCATATCCTTCACGAGCTACCCTTAACAGCAGAGTACTCCGTAGTTGGTCATGTTCAGTGACGATGTATTTCTACATCTCACTTATATGGCGTACCAATATCTCTACACTATTTGATTACGAGGACAATCAATGTATATGGCATATAACGATCTACACTTGATATCACTATTGTCCTAATAATAGCGTATCGTTTGGTCGCGAATCAATTTAAAGATTATGCGATAAATCTTTCTTTATCGATCAAAGTAATCCTAAGGACTTCATCACAAAATAGGAGTTTGTTAGAAGATGTAACTTTGTGATGAAAAAAGTCAAATAATTTTTATTATTTATCAATTAATATACAATTATAGTTAGCACAATCGTCACATGATTGACTTTAGGACATATTTTCTAACAACTCCCACTTGGACTAAAGCCAATCAGTATAGTATCATATACCCATCTTTGATTTATCATCTCAGAACTCTTAGATACTGAGGCTTTAGTAAATAGATTGGTCAAGTTCTCCTTTCCGTATCGATCTTCTAAAGTTCGACGTCACTTTAACAGATTTTTTGAATAAGGTGATAGCGATACAAAATATCTGGTAAGCTAATGGGATTTCGACTTCTTGGCATAAGCTATGGCTTCGGTGCTGTACAATACAATAGGACCATCATCGAAGGGTGCCATTCTTAGCTTACCAATGAATTTGTACAATCACATAGCTTTTTTGTAAGCATCGAATGCTGCAATACATTCTGTCTCGTAATTTAAATTTGACTATATTTTTTTGCTTGGAACCTTTCCAGCAGATTACTCCATTATTTAGGGTAAGAATATATTTCGACACATTCTTGCCATTATTATATCCAACTAAAAATTAAAATCAAATTTCATAAGTTTTAAGTCAAATTCTCCATAATCGAGTCATCGATCTTTAGTATTTCTTAAATTTCATAAGTTTTAAGTCCTTGTTGTTCTCATCGAGTTCAACAAAATCACATCCCGAAATTAGAAATCGAAGTATATATCCGACGGATGCGGTACTCTACCGAATCTCCTTAATGGTGCCTCTACATGGGTTCTGGATATGATCTAATCAAATCTGATTTTATAGATTCACTAGATTATGTCGGTTCTTCTATCTGTCGAACTTCATAAGTTCTATATTAAAAGCATCAGTACTTTCACCAAGGAACTCCTTTTCTTAAAAGGAATACCAAATAACTTTTGTTCTTTAG
This sequence comes from Elaeis guineensis, assembly GCF_000442705.2. Lineage (NCBI taxonomy): Eukaryota > Viridiplantae > Streptophyta > Magnoliopsida > Arecales > Arecaceae > Elaeis > Elaeis guineensis. The sequence goes on from NC_025997.2 coordinate 114,416,574, forward strand.
CAAGGTAGAAGTTATATCTCCTAAATTCTTTAGGATACTCTAAGAATAATATATATAGGATCGAGATCCAAGTTAATCGATTTATAAATGTTCGACATAAACTGAACACTCTCAAATCCTAAAGTAAGAAAGTATCGACTTACACCTAGTCCATATCTCATATGGAGTCATTGCGACTGATCAGTTTGGAATCCAGTTCAAAATATGATAAGTAGTCTGAAGTGCATAACTCAAAAATAAGACTGGTAGATTTGTAAACCCCATCATGGATCGAACTATATCTAACAAAGTCAATTTCAATAAGAGAGAATCCTATTCTCTTTTAGGTATGTCAAAAATTTATCGAAAAGGCATTCTCCTCTTTGGTCTGACCGAAGAGTTTCAATGCTCTTTTCAGTTTATTTCTCTATTTTATTATAAAATTATTTAAATATTTTAAATAATTTAAATTTATGATAAACATATTCGTAGATCCAATACATCAATATGTATCAGATTCAAAACATCATTGGCTCGTTCATCTTTTCTAACAAAAAGTGACTTGGTCATCTTACTAAGGAGATAAGATTGACAGGTTGATAATGATTCACAATCATTGACTTTGAAAATTATCCTGTAAATCCTATTCTTGCTTAATGACCAAGCCTAAACCATCAAAGATAGGCTTCTAGGATATAATCTATTTTAGGAGTTTGATTATTGTGTACTATATACTAACAGATTGTGATTATTCATAAATGTCATTTCTCAATTGTCCACATGATTTTGACATCATTCACAAAGATATCATAAAAATCATTAGACAATAGTGATAATCACTAAAATGACATGGGTAGAATTGAAAATAAGCTCAACGATTCCTAAAACTAGGATTGAAAAATGACTTCCATCTCCAACGTTCAGGAATCTCTTACTATTTTTAATCTTTCTACTAACCTGAAATTGTTGTAACAATTTGCATGGACTTTCGATATCCAATACTATTATCATATAAGTACTTTGTCCATCAATCTTTTACTGATTTTTCTTTCTTAGCCTATTCCAATCAAGGGACTTTGCCAGACTAGGTTAATCTTAGACTCTTTTGTCAGTTCAGACTCATTAGCCCAAGCATGACTCTTTTGTATCTTTTTTTCTTTTTCTTTCTCAAAAAATTATTGCCCTACTGAAGGCACATCTTCAGAGGTGCAAAAAGAACTCCTTCAACATTTGAAAGATTTTCTCCCACTGAGCATTATCGAATTTACAACTAAATTCATGATTTTTCGCTACTCTCAAAACCCATCACATGATGATATGATCATTTGGCCACTTCTAAAAAGTATCTTTGATTGCATCATGTGTGTTGGACATGGAAACTTCAAATGCTGGATCCATAATCATATGTAGGATCCATTCGTGCTCTAGAACTAGTTGTAACTCCAATACTATCTATTGAAGTTAGGTCTTATAAATAAGTCACTGTCAAATAGTGAAAGGAGCAACGGACATCTAGCCATAACTAAAAGAAAAATACTAGATCTCTATGTCTATGAATTGATTAAGCTTAAAGACTTAGACTTTAGTCTAAAGATTCTTCCACTATTTTAGTCGAATTGATAGCCTCTACCTCCAATTCGAAAAATTACTCTAATTTTTTAGCGGGTACTAAAATTCATACAGACTACACACGAGTCCGACTTTGACCGACTCACCTATATACATCTATGGATAGGTTTTTAACCAATTATTTTATCAAACACTTTTTAGTAATTAATTTAGCCCCAGATAACTTTTCAGTTGACTTTGGTCTTCTCTGCAAGCTTTGGTTAAGTTCCACTATTAACATGATCATATTTACGAATCTAACTACTAAATAATCAGGTCTGACTTTGATCGGCTAATCTGATCACTTGATAGAGAGACTCGACTAAGTCATCATATTATGAATAATAATTTCAATAGCAGATGAACACTAGGCCTTTGGACTTCCAATGATCATCATACTAATGGACTCGTTATCACCCAACTTAATGGAAGGCTATGATCTAGTTATCTTCATAACTAGCTCATTTTAGGAACTTAATAATTTAAAAGATTTAATTTATGAGTTGAAAAAAGAAAAGAGATCAACCAGTAAACCACAATCCTCCCACTGACTTCACCAAGTCACTTAATCAGATTAGGATCATGCTGGTTGAAATGACACCTAGATTAATCACACTGATCAACCTTAATGACATAGATCAACTCATATCACTTAGCGGTCTAATCAAGATATAATCTATCAAATTGGTCAGGTAAGTGAGATCGATGAAAGGATCTATTAAGCTTGCCTTAGACACCATCGAAATGGTCAGGTAAGCCGCTCTCAATTAAAAACCACCAATCGAAATGTCAAACTTATATTTAGACATCAATTGGTTAATTAGTTTCTATTTGACTAACCTAATCATTTGGATTCAACCACTGAGCCATAATTAAGGTCCATTTGGTCTAATCAAAGATATGGACTTGATCATCTACAACTATTGTATTGGAGAAATCTTGATTAATCTAATTCAATATTTGATTAGACTTAATCAATTTCTCTATATGGTCAATTAATTATCTGATTCTAATCTTAGGTCTAACCCAATTAAAAGGATCAGATTTGAGCTAACCCATGCCTCCATATTTTATGCAATATCATTAGATCTTAAATCATAATTCTAGATCTAATCGATTCTACACTTAATTCTCAATTAAGTTTCAGCATTAACATGGATTTAGGTTTAGGTTTGAAATAATTTCAACCTTTTTGTTTTATAAATAATTTATAATAAATATTATGCAAAGATTTTCTATTCTGAAATTGGGTCGACTCAATCAACATTGAGCCGGCTACACAAAGAGACTGGGTCAAATCAGTTCAAAACTAAGTTAGCTCAGTGATTATGCGAGCACCTCTCAAAGAGTTTCAGATCTAAAAAAATCTAACATAATACTAAAATAAAATCAATCATAAATATCTTTTAGATAATATCTACAATTTTTATGATTTGAAATTTTATTTTTTCATGATTAAAATAATTTTAATCATATAGATTAGATGTCTTACATTTCATAGAACTTTGTATCATATACAATAAATCTAGAGTTTCAAAATCTAGGATTTTGCAGAAAAATAAATTCTTTCTTTCACGTTCTTCTTCATAGGATCTAATCCATGATACCCTTATATGCTATAAGAGCACCCCATTGAATGAAAAAAGAAGATCTTTAAACTGTTCTTGCTCCTATGATTGGACGACCTGGTGATCAATCCAATCCAAATATTTGCTAATCGAATCATCTAATCTAATCACATATCACATATACATATATTTAGATCTAATCTAAATTACATCAGATCTGATTATAATTTTAGATCATATTTAAATCAGATCATAAATATCACATGCATGACATAAAATTAGATTTTATCAAAGATTAGTATAAACTAGGATAACTTTTTCACTGTAAAGGATAAACCCTACAGCAGGACAACCTTATATCAATTTATGCGATCAATCATTAATTAAATTTAGATTAAAATATCACATATTAAATTTAGATTAAAATATCACATATTAAATTTAAATAAAATTTAAATTTAAATTTAATATGCACATAAATCATGTCATAACGAACCTAGGCTTTAATACCATTGTTGGTGAACATAGACGATTTCATGCATGTATTTTAAATTTTTTTTGAATAAATTATAGTGAAAGATAATTAGATTAATTAAATTAATTTAATATATATATAATCTAATTATCAAATCAACCTATTCTAGAATCTATAATATGATATGTTGCATATAAAATCTGAAAAATACTGAAGATAAAATCAACATGCACACATGTGAGTAGTAGATCACATCTACTTCTAATTCGAGTTCAGAATTTGATATCTTTGCACGGCTCGATGATCGCCACTACTGAGAGATATGGTAGAGAGGGTCTTCACTAGTTGCTCGTAGTCACACATGCATCCGACCTCTATAGAAAGTTCACTCGAAGCTCCGATCTGATCGGTCTTCTCAGAAGGTGCTAGCTCGCGCGAAGACCTTCTTCTTAGCTGATCTGGATCTCTTTCTTCAAGTCTCTAGAATTTTTTTAGAGATTAAAGACGATCATCTAGAAGAGGTAAGGATGTGAAAAAAGAAAAAAAAAATAATTTTTTCTCATATTTTTCTCTCTTCCCAAACCTAAGATGGAAACCCTAGAAATCAGCTTTTGTGCTAACCCAAAGAGAGAGGACTCTCCTCCTCTTTTTCATGTCATGGAACCATGCCCCAAAACCTCCTCATGTAGAGAACTCCTTGTCTTCTATCTTACATGCACAAAAGAAACAAATAAAGTCTTTTTTATAGGTGTGTAATAAGGTTGGGATGAGGAGTCCTAGAAATCTTGGACTCTTCCAAGAGATGTCGCCTCCTCATAATTTCACATCCAAAATATGCCAAAAAAATATGGGACACCCCTTCTCATATTTTTTTATAGTAAATTCTCCAACTAATCTCTCATGAAAAATCTCCTTAAAATGTCACACATATAAGGAGAAAAAAATAAATTGGCATAGAGAGGTTGATTTGGATAAGAACAGACTCTCTTGATAAAGAATATTTTAAAATTCAATTCAAAACCTTTTTTTTATCAAAATTAAATCATATTTAGATGTGAGATAGAGAGGAAAAAGAACTCTTTGGCATAAAAAAATCTCATGCAAAAACTATTTGTGTATAAAGATAGATGGCGTGCAAAGTGGATTGGCACAAGGGAGAAGAGTCCTATTCCAATAAGGACTGTTTATTTGAATCTAAACCAAATCACATCTGGTTTAGCTCAAATAAAATATATGAATTCAATCTAATAGGTTCATAAATTTTTAATCAAATTTTAATCAAATTAAGAATTGATTAAACTAAAGTCCTGATCAAATCAGAGACTATTCTCCCTTAGTGATTAGGTCATCTCAGAACCTAATCAGGTCAAACCTAATTGAATCTAATTCAATCAAATTTTATTTAATCCTCTTTGCTTAATCAAAATTAAGCTAATAAGCAATCTAATTACTAATTAATCCTTCATTAATTCACTAATACTTAGTGAATTAATTTATTACAATTTTTGCATAAGGTTAACCATCAATCGAATTGACGATTAAGCCCTTAAACGATTCTTAATCATTGACCAATCATATGATCAGTAAGAAATTTTTTTTGAGTGTGACCTCATAGATTCGAACCTAAGTCGGTAGCATAGAAATAATTTTTTAAACTAATTGATGTAACCATCTAGCAATAGTGACCCAACGTCCGGATAGGTCGAATGAAGATGAAGCAACATTCAAGAACCTATTAGTGTATAGTTATCGTATAATTCATCCCTTTGATCCTAATGCTCAAAGAGACTTAGGATTTAACTGTCAATCTTAGATAAGTCATCCATATTGTATTTCAATCTTTCAAATCCATCATATGGATTATTCGAGCTCAAATTTTGCTAAATTAAAATACATTGATACATTAACTCCTACTAATTTGGAGGGATCAATCCCATCTTGATTCACGCATCGACTTAATAAGTACTTAACTGTATCCAAAAATCTTTCATCACTAAATTAAAAATTCAGTTAGTCTAGCATCAAAGTACAGTGAGTTGCTTGCAAGTCACCGTGATAATCGCAGGTCGGAGGGACACTTATACTCATATCCTTCGTAAACTATCCTTGACAGTAGAGTGCTCTACAATTGATCACATTCAGTAATGATGTACTCTTATATCTCATCTGCATACTATATCAGTGTCTCTACATCATTTGGTTACAAGGACAATCAATGTATATGGCACACAATGACCTACACTTGATATTGCTATTGTCTTAGTAATAGTATATCATTTGAACGCAAACCAATTTAAGGATTACGTGATAAATCTTTCTTTATAGATCAAAGTAATCCTAAGAATTTCATCACAATATAGGAGTTCATTAGAAGATATAATCTTGTGATAAAAAAAATTAAATAACTTTTATTATTTATCAATTTATATACAATTATAGTTAGCACAATCATCATATGATTGGCTTTAGGATATATTTTCCAACACCACGTAGGTCCAACCTCTATCTGGGCCTCGTCGTTGCTGCTCAATGGCTGCAGCCACCACCCGCCCCCTAGCCACTGCTCGTCGTCGCTCCTCACCGCCCCCTCCGGTCGGCTGACCACCGTTCGTTACCTACAGATCATTTTGATCGATGAAAAGCTATAGCAGCAGTTTGAAACCACTATCATAACATCTATGATAGTGATTGGCATAACAACTATCGTAGCTTAGCTATGGTAGTGATTGGACAACTGCTGCCATAGATGCTATGGCACCGATTGTACAATCACTGTCATAGCTCTATAACAGCAGTTGCAAAATCACTACTATACCTTTCTATGACAGCAGTTGTATCAACCGCTGTCGTATCTCAAAAAATCATTGTCATAAGCCTACAACGACGGTCATAGTGATAGCGGTTGTCTAACCACTGTCATAGGCTTTGACAGTAATGTTTTGGACCACGGCAGTAGTTGAAGCCATGGCAGCGATTTTCAACTGCTGCCGTAGTCTTATTTTGTAGTAGTGATAGTTTAGAAAATCTCCATAGACTTGTGACATCAGTGACTTAGCCATCTAAGTGAGAAGAGACTTGATGCTCTATCTAGACATAACCTGCTTTCTTTAAAAGGTACATACTTGAGACATTGCACTCATTGTTTATATTGTAAGCAGTATAAGATTTCATTTCATAAGCTCTCCTCACATAAGAGATCATATGTGTTAGATTTAATTTACACTGATGTATACTCCATGACCATAAAGATACTTGGTGGTGCACTGTATTTTATTATTTTTATTGATGATTATTCTCAAAAATTATAGATTTTTGCTTTAAGATCTAATGACCATATGTTCAATATCTTTAAAGAATTTCATGCTAGTGTTGAAAGGGAGAAGAGAAGAAAATTGAGATACATCCAAGTAAATAATAATGGTGAATATCGAGATTGGTTTGAGAGATACTGTAGATAGCATGGCATTAGATTAGAGAAGACTATCCCTAAGATACCTCAGTAGAATGGAGTAGTAGAAAGGAGGAACCGCACCATTGTTTAAAGAGTATGGTGCATGCTTTCTCATTTGAAGTTGCCTAGCTCCTTCTGGAGTAAAGCTATGAGAACTACAGTTAATTTGATTAATCTCTCTCTTTTATTTATCCTTAATGGTGATTTTTTCAAAAAAGTATGGATAGGATAATCAGTTTCTTATGACCATCTCAGAATATTTGGATGCAGGACCTTTGTTCATATTCCAAAAGATAAGTGATCAAAGCTTAATAGTAAGTCAAAAGAGTACATTTTTCTTAGGTATGGACATAACCATTTTGGATACAGACTATGAGATCTAGTAGAGAAGAAGCTGGTCAGAAGCTGAAATACAGTATTCTTTGAGGATCAGACCATTAAGGATATGAAGAAAGCAGATAAGTCAAAATCTACTAGAGTTATTTATTCATCTACCTCCTGTGTCTTAAGCCAGAGTAGATGTTGATAATGGATAGACTATAGAGGATGGTGATGTGATGAATGATGAGTCTATATATGGTGATAGTGTATCAGATGAGCATGGTGAGCAAGCTCTTACACAGCAAATAGTAGAACAATAATTGAGAAGATCTACTAGAAAGTATCAGGCTTTTCAAAGATAACCTCCACATGAGTATTGATGGTGACTAATGGGGAGAGGTAAAATATTTTTAGGAGGCTATGTCACATGCACAGAAAGAAAAATAGCTTGAAGCCATTCAAGAAGAGATGAAATCACTACATAAGAACCATTTTTTTGATTTGGTGAGGCTATCCAAAGGAAAGAGAGCACTTAAGAATAAATCAGTGTTCAAACTCAAGATAGAATAACATAGCTTATCACCGAGGTACAAAGCGAGACTAATTGTAAAAGGCTTCAATCAGAAGAAAAGTATTGATTTTGAGAAAATTTTTTCACTCGTGGTCAAGACGTCTTCAATCTAAGTTGTTCTTAGTTTGGCAGTCAGTCTGAATTTGAAGATTGAGTAGCTTGATGTGAAGATAACATTTCTTCATGGTGATCTTGAAGAAAAAATTTATATGGAGTAGCTAGAGGGTTCATAGCTACAGCAAAGAGAACATGGTATGCAGACTGAAGAAGAGCTTGTATGAGTTGAAACAAGCTTCTCGATAGTGGTACAATAAATTTGATTATTTTATGGTAGATCATGGGTACAACAGAACCACTTTTGACCATTATATATTTGTAAAGAGGTTCAATGATGATGATTTTATTATTCTCCTGTTATATGTTGATGACATGCTAATTGTTGGTCATGATGCCAAGAGGATTCAGAGCTTGAAGACTGAATTGAGTAAGTACTTTGCTATAAAAAACTTGAGATCAATGAAGCAGATACTTGGTATTAGGATTGCTCGTGATAGAAAGAACAAGAAACTATGGCTATCTCAGGAGAGATACATAGAGAAGGTAATAGAAAGTTTCTAGATGAGCAACTCCAAATCAGTTAGCTCTCCACTTACAGGTCACTTCAGTTTAAGCTCCAAACAGTATCCTACTAATGAGGAAGAGGAGGAGATGCAGAAGATCCCTTATGCATCCATAGTTGGCAGTTTGATATATGCCATGGAGTGTATTAGGTCGGATATTGCTCATGTTGTTGGTATTGTCAGTCGATTTCTCTCTAATCCTGAGGAGCATTGAATGTAATAGAGTGAATTCTCAGGTATCTTAAAGGCACTTCTAAAGATGTCTATATTTTGGTACTGATAAATCTGTATTGGATGGATATACAGATGCAGACATGGCAAGTGATGTTGATTCTGAAAAATCTACATCAGGATACTGATGACCTTTTCAGGGAGAGCTGTCTTATGGCAATCTAGAATGTAGAAATATGTTATCTTGTCAACTTCAGAGATAGAGTATATTGTAGTGACAAAAGTCAGTAAGGAGTTGTTGTGGATGAAAATATTTTTTGAGGAAGTTAGTCTAAGGTAAGAGAAATTTGTCCTGCATTATGATAATCAGAGTGCAATTTGAAGGATGATAAGGTGACCATAATAACCCTAGGTTTAGTTGGAGTTATGAAAGGAAGGATGGATGTGGTTGGAAAGATGAATAATCTCCATCTATCATTTGGTTCAAAAAAAATTAGGGATGATGGATGAAAGAATAGATTGTCCATCCATCTTGGTCTATCTATTTGCATCCTCCTAAATTAGAGGGATGTAGAAAAGATGAATAAAGCACGTGAGGGGTGGATTTCTATTGACAAAATTGCCTCTCCCTAATTTTTTGATAAAACTATAATACTTCTTTCTTTTTTCATTCATATTATTTATATGTATTTTTATTTTATCTATACTATTAATACTGTGCTGTTAAATTTTATTACTAATTATTTTAATTTGAGCACATAATTTTTATAATTAAAATTATCTTCTATTCCTTTATTTATATTTACTATTTTAATTAATTACTATAAAACATAATTAACTATTTAAATTAAATTATAAAGTAATTATTTATTTATATAATTAATATAAATAAATTAAGTCTTTAATAATTAATTTATATATTATTTATTTATTTAAAAATTAAAATTAAATATTTATATAATTTTTTATATAATTATAAATTAGAAAGATTATAAATTTATAAATTACTTTCTTCTTCAGTATAATAAGTATTATAAATTAATAATAATAATTTATCAAATGATAATTTAGTAAAAATATTGTACAAATTTCATCCATCCTCTTTTCATTCCTCTTATATGAAATGGAGGTGGGAATAGTTTTATCTATTTTTTTTATGTTTCACCAAACATCTCTTTCATTGATCCTCTCCCTCATCCATCCTTCGTACCAAATAGAAGGTAAAAGATTTAGAGGGTTGGGGATGGTGGAAAGGGTCCTCTTGAATCAGAAGAGGAAGGTAGGTAGGAAAATGTTGAAAAGGGTGATTTGGAGCCCTAGACTTTAAGCCCCCCTCTGCTCAAGACCATGGACCATGTGGGTGAAATGAAAAGAGTTTAAAATTTAAACTGCCGCAAGCTCGCAATGGACTAGTGGTCAAACCATGAAAGGGGGCATCGTTTAAAGATAATAGGTTTAAATAGGAATAAAATAGGTATCCAACCCAATCCTACCTGACCTATATAATAAATGAGTTTAATTGGTTAAATAGATTAGAATGTTATAACTCAAATTCGATCTGAATAACAAACCAGTTAAATGGATCGATCCATTTATTGTCTGAATCCATTCAACCCAAACCTCTTGTTTATGGTGGGTCGAACATGGGTCAAGTTGATGGGTTGGGTCACATTTTGCCACTCCTAGACCCTACTGTCATCCTCATTTTACATGCTCCTAATATATTCAAATTCAGTCACAACCACCCATCTCTTCTCACACAAATATATGTGTTGTGACTGAAGATCTGCACCAGTGACTCCTCCTTGACATTTGAAAGGATAGGAGCTCTGACTACCGACCTCTGAGGTTGAAATCTCAGAGTTGCTCGATCGAGATAAAAAAAAAATTGCTCCTTCCAGTTATGCACTGAAGAAAGAGCACTCCGAAAGAGATGTTGCCTCTTCCGAGAAGAGGCATACCACCATCCAACCTCCTTAGGATGCTCCTTCAATATAAAGTAAGTCCTTAAGAGGTAGAAAGTCAGTTCGACTCTGAGGAGAAGATAGTGGACTAAGAAAGCTAAAATCTGATGCCATGAGTTCGACGCTATACTACAAGGGCTTACTCGGTATGTGTTAAGTAATTCTATGACCAAATAGTGAAAAGGTAATCTAAGGCCGGCCTTCAAAGATTTCTCATAAAGACTTGACCTTGATATGGAAGAGCTATGCGCTCTCCGAGAATGGCGACCTCTAGCTTGAATTCAGTCAAAATTTGATATTTTAGTCTAAAGACCTCTAAGTCCTCTAGGATGAGGATAGAGCTTATACGGAATGGACCAAAATCAGGCACCTCGCTCACCCCAGGTCTACCTAAAGAAGAAGCTACATCAGACCCAAGGTCCGCATTTCTTGGGTCATCACCTGAAGTCCAGATGGAAGAGAACGAACTTGACGCATTCATGTTCAAAGGACAAGAAACTAACCTATGGAGTGACGTGGCTGAGCAAACAAGGGACTAAGATGGAGATCAATTGCAGCTCTACTTCGACCGAACAAAGTCACCATGAGACAAAAGTATCAGAGCTTCCTCCTCTCTCAAATAGTGGAAATAATAAAAAGTAAAATTATAACAGCACCTATTTATAAGAGCTCAGACGGCTCCGATCTACTGACAAATCACCTTTCCCCGCTAATGTGTACTAGGTGGCAATCCACAATTGGTCAGAACAGAGCTCTTGTGGATCCAGGGATCCGACGGCCCAGATATGAAGATGATTCACCATATAGAGCCGATCTTTGATGTGTATTGATTGAAAATAGCTCGACAAAATTAGCCTCGACCTCGGATTGATATTCTCTTCAATCGATCCTATTCAAGCTTGGGCTTGAGAGTGGAGGGCATCTGTTATAGATCTCCACCTCGACCTCAGCCAGATGCATCCTCAACACCGCCCAAACTACGGATGATGAATCTGATCGGACCACATATCTACAAAAGACCCAAAGGTTGCTAGATATGAGCCGAGGACCTCATCTTGGCTCCGGACGAACTATTTGAGGTCATCCAAGGCCGAGCAACGGTCTTCCAACATTGATAGAACATGTCTCTCTGTCAAATCGAAAAAGTCCAAATAGAGAAGAACTCTTTCACAATCGAACCTTCTCCAAAGGAAAGAACTCTCTTCAAACCAATCTACATGCAAAATTTGGAAAGCAATCAAGACTTCGAGACATATACGACTCCAACTTCTCCTCTATAAATAAAGGAGCACAGAGATCCGCAAAGTAAGTTCTCCTCTCCCACTCTCTTTTTCTTATTGTTCTCCATCTCCTGACTTGAGCGTTGGAAGGTCTTCACCGGAGAACACTCCGATGAGGACTTTTTGTAGGTTCTTGGGTGAAGCTCTAGCAGCAACAGTACCTTGGTCACCTTCACTTTGGCTGTCCGTCCTCAGGAGCAACAATATGCATGTCAAGCCTCTTGGCATCTCCTATAAATTTTCTAATACATTGCCTTTAAACTTTTTTTTGTTTGGTAGAAGAACTTTCCTCTAAAAAATGCCAGCTGGCTAGAATTCCAGCAAACACCCACAAAATCTATTATCAGCAGGAAACACATGATTTATTCATCAATACACATGATCATGGTTAGCTCAACATGTAACCATTATCCTAAATTTTAATTTATGGCCATGTGGCAAATGATGGTCAGAATCTTGTTATAAAATAGGAATGGGTATTGGCCCAACCATATTCTCCATTGATTCATCTTGTGACCGATCGGTGAAGCATGTAAGTAGGTGATAGAAATGGTTCTAAGTACTAACAGTAGGCCCACAAGAACCGTTCTCAAGCATGTGGTTGTTGAGTTAGTTCCAAGAATCAATTAGGGGGTGTTTGGTTGAGGAGAATGGGGATCCAGAATCGAAATTGGAATGGATGACTTTCATTCCCACCGTTTGATTGGGAGGAGTTCCATTATGATTCCGATTCTAGAGTGGAATGAGAATGGCTCAATCTATGTAGAACTCAATCCCTACTCTCCTCTATGGATTCAAATTTTCATTCCAATTCCAATTTCGATTCTAATTCTGATTCTGATCAGGAACCAAACGCTTCGAAGGATTTGGCCATTCCGATTTCAAGTCATTTCGATTTTTATTTCCATTCCGATTTCGGTTACGAACCAAATACCCTCTAGAATTAAATAAAATACAAGCACAAGAATGTCAGGGTAGTTCTGAAAATTGACTATACCTTAAAACATCACATAAATGCCATCCTTGTTGTAGGTAATTTTTTTGTGGTTACAAGTATAAACAAACAAGATCAAGTTTGATGTAGACATCACCAATCTCTTGATACGAGTACCCTATGTTTGCATCAAGTTTTCAATAAAAATATTTATGAACTAAAAAAATTAAATTATTTTTTTTATTATAATTAATTTTATTAAAAAAAAAATTTATGTTTGATTGAACCAAAATTTTTGATCAGTTTGCTGGCTATGGCACACCGGCAACTCGTTTGATCAATAGTTTAATTTCTCAGAAAACAACAACATCAAATAAGGCTGTCTCATGTAGGGAGTAATAGCCAACCATAAAAAGGGGAAGAAGTAGTTGGAATGTATATATATCACACTCCATCCGTTCCAAAATCGAACCCCAACGGCCCCGTCGGAAACTTTACAAAGGTCAGCAGGATGCTGCGACCGCTCTCGCTGGGCCGATCCGCCCGACTCCTCCGCTCGTCCCTCCATTCCGCCCGAACGCTAAACCCTAGCCCTACCTCCGACCTTCTCCGCCCCCTCTCCTTCTCCTCCTCCTCCTCCGGCGGTGCCTCCGATGCTGAGCTCCGGAAGTACGCCGGCTACTTCGTTCTCCTCCTCGGCTGCGGCGTTGCCACCTATTATTCCTTCCCCCTCCCCCCCGATGCCAAGCATAAGAAGGCTCAGATATTCCGCTACGCCCCGCTCCCTGATGATCTCCATACCGTCTCCAACTGGAGCGGCACCCACGAGGTCCACACTCGTGTCTTCCTCCAGCCGGAGTCCCTATCCGAGCTCGAGGCCGCCATCCAAGATGCCCACAATAAGCGCCAGCGGATCCGCCCGGTCGGGTCCGGGCTGTCCCCCAACGGGATTGGCCTCACGAGGACCGGGATGGTGAATCTTGCCCTCATGGATAAGGTCCTAGAGGTGGACCGGCAGGCCAAGACGGTCCGGGTGCAGGCCGGGATCAGGGTTTCCCAGCTCGTGGACGCGCTCAAGGAGAACGGGCTCACCCTCCAGAACTTCGCGTCTATTCGGGAGCAGCAAATCGGAGGCATCGTGCAGGTCCTTTTCTATCTTTTTGCATGCTTCCTTTGCAAAAAAAAAAAAAAAGAAAAAAAGAAAAAAGTCATGTTGGATTGTCGATTTCGTTCAAAACGTACATTTTTTAACTTTTAGGTATATTACCTTCAGTGGGGTAGTCGAAAGTTGTCTTTTTTCTTGGAGAAGTAGTTATTATATCGTTAAATGCTGATTCAGGTTGACTGACCCATTCTATGAATCTTTAGTTTGTAATTTTACTAAGTTGAAGTGCGTTAGTCTGCAGATAAATTGGATAAATAGTTTTTGTGTGTGTGTGTGGTGTTTTTTCCTTCCCTTGGAATCACAAAAAAGATGGTTACTTGGACTATACTTTAAGTTCTATTTTCCACTTTTAACTTTCTGATATTGGATTATCCAATTATCTTCAATAAGGAGAGAAAGGTAGCTCTTCATCTGGGAGAAGGTTTACTCTATTGCTAGTTCAGGTTGACCAAACCATTTTATGAATGTTTTATGATAAACATTTACTAACTTGATGTTAATTTCTTTGAATGGATGATTTGGATCTGCCATTTTCGAAAAAAAGGGTGCCTTAAATTAGCTCTGTCTTTGATCATTGATTGGTTTATGGGTATACAAAGTTGGTATTGGCTTGAAGCAAAAGAACTAACATTGTGATAACTCAAGACCTTGTACAATTACACTAAAAGGGTAGGCTTGAAGGTATTATTTGGATGCCTTGGCCAAATATAAGTACTCAGGATGTCCCTAGTACACAACTTATATGGGGCTAAATGTCGTGCCTGCATGGGTCTCACATAGTTCCCACGTTTAAGTCCTGGCATCATCACCTGTCTAAGGGCCTAAACATGTCAAATTCAAATCCAATTAGATCCAATCACAAACACCATGATCGATTGTACTTATCACCAAAAGGGCTCCGGACGTATGTCTCCTAGTCCACGTGGGCCATGACTGGGTTTGCTTTGACACCATTTTCAATGACCGCTCCCAAAAGTCTATCCGGAAAATGTTATCTAGGTTTCTTAACTTTATATAAGTATCCAAGATCTCGCAAACATACAAATGATATACAAGTGAAAACATGCCATCACAGGTCCTTTAAAACATGCAAGGGGGAAGGGAGAAAAAACTGCTTGTCTAGACAGCCGGATTAATCCAGGCAAATAGGTGCTTATGCAGCCAATGAGACGACCCTCTTGGTGAGCCAATTTGCTAGCGCTACTTGTTTTGTGATGCAGCTATCGCCTTCTGTTGATATGCTCAAGATGCCATAACTTTCTCTATTGCATATTCTTCCTTTTTTGGTGAAGCTTCATATTTCTGAGTGATCAAACTGAAAAACATTTGAGTTTTGCCATTTTGCATATCTTTAAGATGTTTTCTGTATAATTGAAGAAAAGAGGTAGGTTATCACTTATTCCCTATTGTAATTGTCAATTGTAATTGTGATTCTTGGACAATTGCCCCTATTAATGGATTTATCTAATGTTTCCACAGTATTGGTGCTTACTTGTATAATTAGAAGTACAGAAAAAAATCTTACTTCAGTTAGAGTAAAACAAGCCTCTATTATCTCTCACATTCTGTGATGTCTGGATTCACAAAAAAAAATAAAATAAAATAAAAAGAAAAGACTTCTTGGAAATCATGCATCAACAAAAATTTAGGACTACAAGTGACTTGATAAAGAAATTTGCAAAATCTGGTTGCAATCTATTATGCTTTTTCCAAGTCCTTGATGTTGCACAAACTACATGAACATGCCACATTCTTTTGTTTTCTTATCAACTTTGAGAACAATTTAACAATCATTAAACATAAGGAACTTATGTTAGATTTTTTCATTTCAAAAGCATATAGGTATGCAAATGGAGAACAGAGACAGACAAAAACCAGTTTGTGATCAAGATACTAAACCATGCCAATCATTGTTCTCATAAGCATGTCGCATTCTCTTATGATCTTATCAACTTTGAGAACAATGTAACAGCCATTAAACTTTGGATTTTTTTAATTTAAAATGCACATGGGTATGCATGTGGAGATCACAGACATATAGTCACATAAGTACCAATTCATGATCAAGATACTAAACCTCATTTTGAAAAATCAGCAATTAGTCTATTGCCTAGTTAATGTATCTGATGTCAAAAAAAAAGGAAAAAAATGTCATAGTTGACAATGAAGAAAACCATGCAGCAAAAACAACTTATTATCAACATATCAAATGAGATAAAGATCAAAATTGTGCTGATAGAAACTGGGGCATAGACATAAAACAATAAATTAATGGTAAGTAAATAGAACACATGCATTTCCGAAAACTGTTGGTCTAGGATTCTACCTATGGGAGCAGAAGAAGAACTGAGGAAATGAAAGGAGAAAAAAGGATATCAAAGGGGAGGAGCAGGGGGGGAAAAAATAAAAAGAGAAGGAAAGGAGGAAGGACAAACTGCACTAATCTTATAAGTGTGGCATTATGGCATATGACTGATGATTCAGAAAAGGACTCAAGTTACTGTAGTATTTCTTTTGTCTTACTGTTATGCTGATGACAGTGCAATACTTTATAATTAGTGTTCTATAAAATATCCCATTGTCTTTCTGGCTTCCTGGTTTAGATCATCAGAAAGATCTTGTTAGTATTCACATGCATAATCGCCAGGTTGGCGCCCATGGTACTGGTGCACGACTGCCTCCCATTGATGAGCAAGTCATCAGCATGAAACTGGTGACTCCTGCCAAAGGAACAATTGAGGTGTCAAGAGAGAAAGATCCTGATCTCTTTTATCTGGCTCGCTGTGGTCTAGGGGGCCTTGGTGTGGTTGCAGAGGTCACTCTTCAATGTGTGGAGAGACATGAGCTTGTGGAGCATACATTTGTTTCTAATGTCAATGAGATCAAGAAAAATCACAAGTACAATTTATTATTTAACATAGAATCTTGTTATACTTTGCAGTACAGTTTTGGTATTCCTGGTGTTCTTTAACCTGAACAAAACTTGATGGTATGTAATCACTAGGAGTTGCTGCTATACTCCCTGATTGCAGGAAATGGCTGGCTGATAACAAGCATGTGAAATATCTATGGATTCCCTATACTGACACAGTTGTAGTTGTGCAATGCAATCTTCTGTCAAAATGGAAAACTCCAAAGTTCAAATCAAAATATGGGAAGGATGAAGCATTGCAACATGTTCGTGATCTTTACCGTGATTCACTTGAGAAATACAGGTAAACCTGTGGGTTATGCTGTTACACTTGCTAATCAACCGCCATGTTGACCTACCAAGGCTGTTGACCAGCTGATGCTTTGAGGAAAATGATTAATATGATTCTTACAATGTCTAGAAAGGTCATTTTACATCACCAGTTCTTGAATTTCTATGGTTAGTCCAATCTATGATAAACAAATAATTTTTTTGAATCATTTGTGACTGCTAGTTTGTAGATGATTGCAGGGTTGAAGTTGGTAAGGATGAATCAGATATAGATCAACTTTCGTTCACAGAGTTGAGGGACAAACTTCTTGCCCTTGATCCCCTCAACCAAGACCATGTCATAAAAATCAACCAAGCAGAAGCTGAATACTGGAGGAAGTCAGAGGGATATCGTATAGGTTGGAGTGATGAAATATTGGGTTTTGATTGTGGTGGGCAGCAGTGGGTCAGTGAGATATGTTTCCCAGCAGGGACCCTCCCAAAGCCCAGCATGAAGGACTTGGACTACATAGAAGAGTTGATGCAGCTCATACAGAGCGAAAAGATACCAGCACCAGCTCCTATTGAGCAGCGTTGGACGGCTCGCAGCAAGAGCCTTATGAGCCCAGCATCAAGCTCTGGGCAGGATGATATATTTTCATGGGTAACTATAATTCTCTTATACTAATTTCACAGCATCAAGCCGCATCATTTGGTTCCATGTTTTGTAGATTTCCTTTTTTAGGTAATTTTCTTTGAACTCTTCACCTTTAGATCTACAGGGTGGAAATCTGAATGAATCGAAACTTCATTGTTTATGTCATCATATGTGAAATGTGAAGTTCTCGAAAATATCCCAGTCTGGTAGATTTAGTAAAGCTTTTCTTAGCGATCTGCATGTGTCTAGAAAGTTTGGTATTGATATTTCCAATGTGGAGCCCTATTTAATTCTTCTGCATATGTAGTTTCCATGTGTCACCATTATGTCTGATGCCTGTTGCCTCTTGTAAGAGGCAAGGGTACTTTAATGTTATCATTTTCACCGAGCAATTATTTTCTGTCTTTGCAATTTCTTTTCCCTTTCTAGTACAAACAACTCTAGATGCTGTTTCATCGGAGTGGTTGTTTTGGTTGTATGGCATGGCTTGTGACCTTCACTAACTAAATACAGCCTTCCGAAGCAATAGGAGTTGCACTTCTTTCGGTTGAATATATCATACTATTGCCTTTCAAGTTGACTTTCAGCTCCTCATCTCTCTGTTTCGTAGGTTGGTATAATCATGTACCTGCCTACAATGGATGCTCGTCAGAGGAAGGAGATAACAGAAGAATTCTTCAGTTACAGACATCTGACACAAACTAGACTGTGGGATGAATATTCTGCTTATGAACATTGGGCTAAAATTGAGGTACGTTAAGTGATTGGATATAGTCTCAATCTCTTTGTTATAGTATTAACGTAAAAAATTAAATATTTGCGTATCTAAGACTGAGAAGTTGAGATGCATCAAAGATTTAGGGGTTACATGGGTAGTTGATTTCCAAGTCTCTGTGTCATCTCATGGTGGAAAATATGACATTTAACTGACATTCGTCTGTGGAGAGAAGGTGGAGGGCGTGGTAAGGATTAGAGAGACTCCTGTCTGGAGATTTCATGGATATTGTTATCCTGTGCTCAATCCACCTCAACCTATTTGAAAGCTGGTTACATTTTACACATAATATAGGTACAGTAACTGGGTCCATACAACCCTGTAAAGTATGTACGTTTGCACGTATGTTACCTCAGTATATTCACAAGGGCAATGTAATATGCTGGCTCTTCCTCTTTTATGGAGAGAAACAGGCTAGCATTCATAATGTACAAAAAGTAGTAGACTTTACCAAGTTATGTTCATTGTATATTAGGCACTTGTGTTTGTATATCTTGAAAGGGCAAATTAGATTTTACAATTATAGCAAGCCACATAATTCAGGATCTGGATGCTTGGTGACTCATCTTCTGAAAACTAATGCACCAATTGCTATCATTACTTCCATTTTTGGTGTATTAGTGGATTTTTTTCACTGTGATATGATGGTTTCATCAGTGCAATGTAAGAGTATAAAAAATTTGTTTCCAGATATGGTCTGGTTTATGAGTGTGGATGCTGCCAAAGCGGCAGGTGTAAGGATTAGCTCTTTTGCTGTTCTATTCCTTTTTGGTAAGATGCGGCTTTTTAGGTGGTTATGCAACTAGGTTGTGGATGGTTATGTCGTGAATAGTGCTGTGAATAAGTTCTCTCAAATTAATTCATGTCTGAATTCTACCAGCTTTTAGTAAATTTCTCGATTCTAAAAATTGGAGGATCTTTTTTTGGGGGTAAATGATGATATCCTTCAAAGCAGATACTAACTTCTTTTGGGCACTATTGCCATATGAGATTCTGGTGTCACAGTGACAATTTACTAAAATGTACTTCTTTACCTATGGTCTTAGTGACTGTCCCACATCATTCTTTTCAGGCGATCTTCAGTATACCTCTACTAAATTAAAGGTAAGTTTTGAAGTCTAGGACTTTTCGTCCTAAATTTCATCTGTCAATTTTTCAGTCCAACATAACACTCTCATTCTAAAAATACAGAAAATATCCCAACTGCCAGCTAATATTTTGAAAGTATTCAGAATCATAAACATTCCATGAAATTTTAATTGATTATAATCAATTTCTGTATATGACTGATCAGAATATGAAATTCTAGATATTAGATATTTTTGGAAATTATTAATCATAATCAAAACCAATCATTTCGAGTATTTTAATTAATTATGATCAATTACCGTATCAGGCAGATTAAAATTTTGGAAATTCACATATAGGTGAGTAGGAATCAAATTTAGGACAGAGAGAGCACATCAACTTCTCTCAACTCTAAAATCAATAGTGGGACATCCAAATTGAAAATCCACACTGTTGATGATGATCTCTCCACTAAAAATATTTAAAAACCAGAAGCCGAATATTCTAATGTTTTGTAAACTATGCATCTGATGGAAACAAAAATGCACGGTTAAACACGATATTAGACCTTGTTTTGTTATGATATAAGCATCAAAATCAATTGATTTTCAATTTGTATATATTTTAACATGTATAGATTATGATCCGACTCTCAATATAGATGCTTTATCGTGTATTCTGGTAAACTAGTATAATGAAAACCATGTGTTCTTGTGCTTATATGTTGCATAGTTTAGAGACCAACAAAACATATGATTTTTTTAGTTTCTAGGCATTTCAGTGGCATAATCATGATCAACAGCATGGATTTTCGATTTGGATGCCCATTTTCTAGAGCAAAGTGCATATATATGTTTGTATGGCTAATTAGTTCCCAAGGAATAGCTAACTACCAGCTCGGTATGTATAGCTAATTAGTTCCCAACGAATAACTACTTGTACATGATAAAAGTATCTCTATGCATTGCACTAGATTGTTGCGCATGCATTCAGCATTTTTGTCATTTGGCAGATGTAATCAGTGCACTTTTCTGCATTGATTGTGTCACTTTGTAACCCATTGATTGCACTTATCAAATGACAAACTATCCCCATGCAAATAAACCCATCTAGTGCAATACACGGGAGTATTCTTCTCACTTTTTAGCCATCCCTTCTATACACATTTTTTCAGATCTTTTACCCATGCATGGAATCAATGGAAAATAAATGATTTTAATGGTATGATGTTATGCTTTCATTTGACTTACAATCTACAAGTATGCAAATCAACTGAGATATGATTTGCATGTTTTAAAATATTTAGATGAAGATCAATGGTTGTGCTCACTTGACGCAGAGCAAAGAGACCTCCAAAATAAATAATTTTATCTCTAGATAGTTTATGTGCCATTGATCATGATCAATAGTGTTGATTTTCATTTTCAGAGATCCATGATTGATTTTCACTAGGAAGCATTTGTGGCCAAATACAAGTACATTGTAGCCTACCCCCTATCTCTCTCTCTCTCTGCGTGCGCGCGCACACACACATGCACACACAGAGAGAGAGAGAGAGAGACCTTGCAAAGTACTTTTTTTCTTAGCCCTGGAAGATCCAACTATTTTCCCATCCTGGCTGGAATTAGAGGTTGCATTGGACTACTCATTTATTTTATAAAGAGAAGTGGAGACATGATTAGGTAAGAAAGAAAAAAAATTAAGGGGCTTTCCCAGTTAGCTGACCCCTTAAAAGTTCTTTTAGCTCTAGCACTAACAGGTCTGCATCTGCAGGTTCCAAAGGATAAGGACGAGCTTGCTGCACTCCAAGAAAGACTGAGGAGGCGCTTTCCAGTTGATGCCTATAACAAAGCACGTAGAGAACTGGATCCCAACAAGATTCTTTCAAATAACATGCTAGAGAAGCTGTTCCCTTCATCTGATACAGTTTGATCATCAAGTCTGTTTTAAGTATTTTTCTGCTTCAGGGTAAATAATTGGTGGTTGAATTTCATGAGGTAGTATGAAATGGTTAACTTTCTCAGAGAATCAATTTGCTTTTCTAAGAACTGCCCTATCATGGCTCAATGATCAGAGAATTAATTTGCATCCCCAGACTTTGCCTGTGCCTGGGGTTTTTTAATCCCATCGATGGGGATTGGGGAATTCTCTGCTTGCTATGCAATGTAATTGATTCAGTGATGGATTTTTACTGTCATCTAACAATCCCTGACAGGGCTCTTTTTTAAAAAAAATAAGTTATCACAGGATATTTACATGTTTATTATGCCTTCTCATTTTTGCCCTAGAAAGAAACAAAATCTTTTCTTTAATGACACTAGCATCTGGTACATGGCTTGCAGGAACAAGATGTATAGCTGTGATGAGTTTCTTCTTTCTTGAAACAAAGACTTATGGCAGATGATAAATGCACTTCAGTGTTTTTGGTCGCTATACTTCATCTGTCTTAAAAGAAAGGGGTAATAGAAAGAACCCAGGATCACCACTGAGCCAAGCCATTCATGAACAATTTTTGCTCAACTTAGTAACAGGCTTGCTCAAGCTGACTTGATCAAGTTCATAGAATATTTTTAGGACCAAGCTCCAGCATTCGTGCAGAAAAGTGGAGCTCAGGCTGGGTTTGATATTTAGCTTGTTGAAGTCCATTTATTTAAACCAAGTTTGAATGTTTTAAATTAATCTTAGCTTTAAAACCAATCAAAATCAAAGACCCGTTTCATTTTAGTGCCAGACCTAACAATTCAGATCATGTCAATTTTTTATCTTTCTTGTAGTCATGACGAGCTAAGCTTGAGTGGGCGCCCGAAGTAAAGATGCATTTTACCCCAAAATGCCCTTATATCGTAGAGATTGTTGAATGTTTTGACCCGAAATCTAGTTGGTGCGGAATAAATCACATATAAATTTACAGTGGATTTAAGCACGCGTTGGGATCCAAAGCATCCCCACAAATTATTCTTTTCAGTTAATTCGGGCTATTGATGCCAAACACGATGGGCGTGGGATCATATCCGAGCCTTCTTCCTATCTTCCATATCAATTGGTGATGTCAATATATGGAGATCTACAAATAATAGTATCAATATTATCAATATAATAGTATCAATATCAATATTATAAAAAATATTTAAATCTTTTACTATAACTTTAAATGAATAGTGTAACATTATATCATTATATCAATAAATGGTGATATCAATATTATCATGATGATAATAAAATAAATAATCATATATCTTGTAAAAAACAATATTGCAATTAATAGTATATTATGAGGATAGTAAATAATCGATCATATTATGTTAATAATGTAATGAGCTACAAAATCTAAAAATAATGAAAATAAAATTAACATGATACTTAATATAATAAATAAAAAGCTAAATTATACAAATGAAATTGAATAATATATAATATATTAGAAAAATGTAATCAAAATATATGTAATTTTTAAAATAGTAATCTACAATAAATACATTATTTATTATATAATAAATCACTGTAAGATAATAAATTAGTATAATATATTTTTGATAAGTAATTAATATAAATAACATATATTTTTTATCAATAATTAATAATGATAATATATTAAAATCTAGAATAAATTACAAAAAATTCTTTGAATTTTTATTTATTACTGTTTAATCCATTAATTTTCAAAATCTATACTCACACCTTTGAAATATAACGACGTTATTCAAACTATTTTAAAAGTATAAAATGATCAATTTTCCATCCGTTATAAAAAAGAAGTATCCATCTGTTGCGGCCAATCCCCTCGTCGCCTGATCGCCGGGAACAAGCGCCTGCAAAAGAAAGTCCACGCTGACCGGAGGTGGCTCCGGCGGGGACCCTCCGACGGTCAAGTCAGAGAGGAGACTGGGCAACAGTGAAAAGAAGACAGAGAGCTCAATCGAGAGAGGAAAAGAGAGAGAGGGGATAAGCCCAAGAGTTTCGAAGGGACCTCTAGCACTGTTGCCTTCCCCGATATATATAGTGGAGCGTGGTATGGCGCCGTCATTAATGGCGCAGACAATTGAAGAATTGTCAATTCACTGTAGACTGTCAGAGTTGCCGTGAAGGTGTCACATCGCCGTGGGGCTGTCAAATCGCTAGGGTTGACCCATGCCTTAGGTGGGATAATGCCCCTAGGCGGCAGTGCCACATGCTGTTGTCAGGACTGGCAATCTCTGGCAGTAGTACGGCGATTGGAGGAGTCGACCGGCCTTGGGTCGGTGACCAGCTGAGGAGCGTCGGGTGGAGATTCGGACCCTCCGACGGTCAGTCGGGCACGTCGTGGGAGTCGGGTATCGGACCCCCTGGTGCAGTCGGTCGGGAGAGCCGGAAGGGTCCGTCCGACCGACATATCTTCGGTCGGTCGACAGTTGGTCGGTCAGGTATGCCCGATTATAAGTCGGCATGAGCGAGGTCGGTCGGTATTCTCCAACAGTTGCCCCCCTCCACTCCTAAGTCGGACGGCGCACAGCGTCGGGCGAAAAGGAGTGGATCCACTGTGTGTCAAGTTCCGACCGTACCGTGGGTTGATATGATGTCAGGCGTCTCATGAATGTCGGGAGATTCGCTGGCGTCAGATGTCCAGTCGGTGCCAGACGTCTCGTCCCATCGGGAAGGGAAACCGCCGTTCCCGCGCGCCCCTTCGGGGATACGAAACGTCACGGTCTCTGTGCCACGTGGCACGTGGTCATTGGGAAGGATCCGTTGGAGCGGATTGAGGTGACGTGGCTCAATTTGAGGATGGGTGCGTCGAACCGTCGGGCCGACGGACGGCCCGGATGACGCCACGTGGCGAGATCTGGAGACTTCTCGTTGGTTGCGCCTTCATCTCGACCGTCGGGGGGTACTATATATACAGGGTCGCCCATATTCAGTTTTTACCCCCCCGTTGCTTTGCTGTCGAGACTCTGCCCGCGTAATCCCTCATTTCAGGTACTCTTCTTCGCTTCCCTCCTCCTTAGGAGTTCCGCCTTCTTCTTCTATAGGCCATCATCACCTTTTCCACCTCCTCCTTCTTCATTTCCTGTCATTTTTCTCAGTCCATGGCCAGAACTTCTCCACGAGGTGGTCGGTCGGGAGAGCCGACGGACGACACTCGGTCAACCCTGGAGGTGGAGGTCTCTTCACTTTCGGGGCTGAACGTCGATCGGCTCCGGGAGCAATATTGCATCTCGGAGCAGTTTCGGCTCTTCGCCCCTGGTGCCAATGGTCGGATCAACAGCCCGCCTGAGGGCCAGGTGGCCTTCTACGTGGAGGACCTCCGGGCCGACCTTCGTTTCCCAATCCCGGAGTTTGTTCGAAACATTCTCGACTATTACGGGCTGTGCCTGGCACAACTCGCGCCGAACTCAGTTCGGCTAATAGTCAGCTTTGCTCTTCTGTGTCGGTTTTTGCCGACTGACCCTCGGATCTCTCTCTTCCGAGCCTTCTTCGTCCTCCGACCCCACCCTAAAGCCCGAGGGTGGTGGTACTTCAATCCTCGGAAGGGGCTTTCCTTCATCACTGATCTTCCGTCATCCATCCACGGATGGAAGAACCAGTTCTTCTTTGCATCGTCTTCCACCTCTTGGGGATTTTTCGTCCGTTGGGGGAATCCCCGAACCGAACCGAACGAGAACAGTCGGGTGGAAGCCGAAGATCGGGAAGACTTCCACCGGCTAAAAGATATCTCGATGCCGAAGCAGAGGGAGCTCGTCACCGAGCAGGCCCTGTATGACGCCGGCCTCAGCCCGGTCCCTCACTTAGGTCGGTTTTTCATTTTTCTTCTCCTTTTTCTTCTTTTCATTTTTCCTTCATGGCTCTGACCGTTCGTCGTTGTTTGCAGATATGCCGTCGAGATCACGATTAACGACAGCCGACGTACGCCAGTACGCCGTTCGAAAGAGGCCGGCGCAAGGGGCCGGGCCGTCGCGGCCTCCCAAGAGGCCACACGCAGCCCCGTCGAGCGGACCGACTGGGTCGGGGGCGGACCCCATCATCGCACTGTCGGCTCCGACAGTGCTCGTCGAAGTCCCGTCCGAGGGACCGTCGGGCGAGGGCGGCGCTTCGCCCGAAAGAAGGGTGGCTGAGTCGGTCGACGGCGCGTCGGTTGCCCGGCCGGCAGAGGAGGATCGGGAGGAGGCTCACGAACCCGAGCGACCAGCGCCCGCTGCTGCCGCGCCGTCGGTCGAGACTCGGTCGGGCTCAAGCCTGCCGTCCATCTCCGACGTCAGGGCCTGGGCGTCCGGCCGAGGGAAGGCCCCCATGGCGTCGGGCGACGAAGGACGATCGGTCGGTGGAGGATCGACCGACTTCCCACTCCCCGAAGGTGCGTCGGGCCTGGTCAACCATGACTTGGCCAGGAGACTATGCCAGGCGCTCCTTCTTCCTACCGACATCGAGGCGATGAAGAACCAGCGTGTCTCCGACATGCTGTCTTCGTTCTATCCGATGATGATCCGGGTGAGTTTCTCTCTTCTTTGCCTTCAATGTAGTTTCCGTAAGCTCGATCTCCTGACGTTCGGTTTTGTTTTGTGTAGCTGGTTTCCAACATATCCGAGCTAGAAGCCGGATACCGAAAGTTCGGCGACATGCACGCGGCTTGGAGAGACAAGGTCGCGGTCGCTGAAGCCGACAAGGTCATCCTGGTCGACCAGCTGCAACAGTCGGTCGATCGGGAGGGCCGACTTGAGGGGGAGGTTTCCCAACTTACGGAGGAGGTCTCCCGACTCAAGGGCGCCTTGGCGACGTCGGAGTCGGAGCTGCAGTCGACCCGGGACGACGCAAAGAAGAAGTCCCGGACCGTCCGTCGGCTTCGGCACGAGCGGGACAGCTTCGCCAAGGAGCTGGAGGTCGACCGCGAGCAGCTCCGAGTAAGTCTCGAAAATCTTGCTAAGGCCGAGGAAGGCCTATCCGTCGCCCAGGCTGACGCGGACATCGCGAGGGCAGAAGCGGAGTCGGCGAAGGAGGCCATGGGTCGGGCCGTCGAGGACTTCCGTGACTTGGAAGAGTACCGAGAAGAGCTTCTGGAGAGCGGCTTCCTTTCGTACCGGGTCGGGTACGAGGATGCTCGAGAAGCCGTTCGAAGCCTGTACCCGGAGCTTGATCTTAGCAGCATAGTTCTGCCAGAGTCGGAGGCCCCAGCTGCGGAGGAGACAGCCGACCCAACGTCGGAAGGCATCACCATCGGTGCGGAAGCCGAAGAAGACGCAGAGCAAGCCACCGAAGATCAAGCGGCCCCGACTGCCGAAGCCATAGCGGGTTCGCCGACCGTCCCCGACCGTCACCTAGTAGAGGAGGCCGACTTCGAGATTAGTCGGTTTTTGTTTTTGCTTTTGCTCCGGCTTGTATTCGGGCTTTGGCCCGGCTTTGTAGGCATATTCTGATCTTCAATGAAATCAAAGTTAAAGTTTTTTGGACTTGAACCTTTTTCCCTCTGCATGTCCTTCTTTTTTCCATGTGTTGTGGAACGCATCGCTAACCCATATAGATTAGTTAGGACGTTCGGTAATTCGTGCCGCCACGAAGGTAGAACAAGTCCCGACTTTGGATCGGCCTTTCGATGGTCGAGGGCCTAAGTCGGGCGTCCTTTGCCCGACTATGAGTCGGGCGTGCTCGTTGTGTCGAAAGCCGATCGACCGTCGGATGAGACTGGTCTGTCGGGTCTCTTCCGATGCGTTCAGTCGGATGTCACCCGGTGCGTTTAGTCGGGGAAACGATGATAAGTCGGATTTCAATACCCTTGTATCGGGTATTTACACTGCACCACATGATACACGGTGGTAAGCCGAATATCTTCCGGCCGACCGTAGCTCGGTCGGTGAGTCGTGAACGCGACAGTGGTCGCTTCGTGTGATAGACGGTGGTAAGCCGAATATCCTTCGACCGGTCATAGTTCGGTCGGTAAGTCACGACGGCGGTCGCGCAGGCATTTCGCCTTTCTTTGGTCGGGGCTTAATCGGCAAGTTAGCCGATCGTTTGGCCCAAAAGTTCGACCATAGAAGGAGTGTCAACTCCCGTTGTCGTGGACGGTTCGGCCCTTGTGAGTGCCTGATACATTATCGGCGGTCGGGCCGTCAGTCCCACGTGGATATTAAGTCCAAGTCGAGACGTCGGGTCTCATCCTTTCTGGCGAGTGCCGATCATCAGTCGAAGAGTTAAGACTTCGAATTTTGGAACTGGGTTTGCATTCCGAATGAACAGGTACAAAGTTCATTGGTGATACAACTTCAAGTTGTCAGTGTTCCAGGTCCGGGGAATCGGTTTTCCTCCCAGAGTTTCCAGTCGGTAATCCCTTAGTCCGTAGGTGTCTGCTACCCTGTAGGGTCCTTCCCAGTTCGGAGCCAGCTTTCCTTGGTCCAGAGGCTTCGAGACCTCTGCCTTTCTTAGGACTAGGTCCCCAGGCCTGAAGAGCTTTGGCTTGACCTTGGCGTTGTAATATCGGGCTACCCTCTGTCGGTATGAAGCCATGCGAAGTTGAGCTTCGTTCCGTAGTTCGGGGAGGAGGTCTAGGTCGGCTCTCCAACAATCAGAGTTGTCCGGCTCTTGATACCGCTCGATCCTGGTAGATGGCAGCCCAATCTCGAGTGGTATCATCGCCTCCGTTCCATAGGCCAAGCTGAAGGGTGACTCCTCGGTCAGAGCGCGGGGGGTCGTTCGGTAAGCCCACAGAACGGAGCCCAGCTCGTCGACCTAGAGGCCTTTGGCTTCATTTAGTCGAGTTTTGAGCCCGTGTAGTATGGTCCGGTTGGTCACCTCGACTTCGCCATTGAACTGTGGGTGTCCGACTGAAGTCAGTCGGTGCGTGATGTGAAACCTCACGCAGAAGTCCCTGAAGTCTTGGTTGTCGAATTGTCGCCCATTGTCGGTGATAATGGTATGCGGCAATCCAAACCTGAAGATGATGGATTGTTGGACGAAGTCCTCCATCTTCTGTTCAGTAATCTGCGCCAGAGGCTCGACCTCCACCCACTTGGTGAAGTAGTCAATAGCAACGACTATGAACTTCCTTTGGCCCAATGCTGGAGGGAAAGGACCAAGGATATCAACCTCCCATTGAGCAAAGGGCCATGGAGCGGCGATAGGAGCAATTTGGCTGGCCGGTTGGTACTGAATGTTGGCGTACTTCTGGCATGGTTCGCACTTCCGGACCAACTCAGCTGCGTCCTTCCTCATGGTGGGCCAGTAGTAACCCTGCCGCAGGACTTTGTAGGCTAAGGATTTACCCCCTAAGTGACTCCCGCAGATTCCTTCGTGCACTTCTCTGAGCGCGTAATCTGCGTCGGTCGGTCCCAAGCACCTGAGCAAGAGAAGGGAGAATGACCTTTTGTAGAGCCGGCCATCCATGATCACATATTGGGAGGCCGACCATCGGAGCCACTTGGCCTCCACGGGATCTTCAAGGCTGATCCCGTCGGTCAGGTACCGAATGATCAGATCCATCCAGCTTGGTTCGGCCGTCAGTTGTAGCACCTCCTCGATCCTGTCGATACTCAGCTGCTCGAGATTCTTCAGGAATGTCCGGCCCAAAGAGCCGAAGGCCGAGGTCGCCAGTCTGGAGAGCGCGTCGGCCCGAGCATTTTTCGACCTGGAGGTGTGGGAGATTTCAAAATACCCGAGGCGCATCATGAGATCCTTCACTTTCTGGAGATATTTTGCCATGGCCAGATCTCGCGCCTCAAATTCGCCTTTTACCTGCCCCACGATCAGCTGAGAATCGGAGAATGCCCTGAGGCTGTCGATCTCGAGTTCCCTTGCCATCCTTAAGCCGGCGAGGAGCGCTTCATACTCGGCTTGGTTGTTGGAGGCTTTGAAGTCGAATCGGAGGGCGTACTCGGTGACTACCCCATCTGAGTTGGTGAGCAGGAACCCAGCCCCGCTCCCCTAAGCATTTGAAGCTCCGTCGATGTGCAGTACCCAGGTGGAGACCGGATCAGGTTTGGAGATCGCGTCTCGTCCGGGGTCCACATTTTTCGACCCTCGATCGGTCGTCGGGCATTCTGTGATAAAGTCGGTCAGGACCTGAGCCTTTAAGATAGGTCGCGATCGGTACTGTATGTCGAACTCGCTAAGCTTCATTGCCCACTTTGCCAGTCATCCCGATGTGTCGGGTCGGCGCAATATCGCCCTCAGGGGCTGGTTGGTGAGAACCACAATGGCATGCGCCTGAAAGTACGGGCGGAGTCGCTGCGCGGAGACGGTCAGGGCAAAAATCATCTTTTTCATCTCTGAATATCGAGCTTCAGCACCGCGGAGCACTCTGCTGGTATAGTAGATAGGTTGATGGGTCCGGCTCTCATTTTCTCTGACGAGCACCGAACTGACGGCGTCGAGAGAAGTGGCCAAATAGAGATACAATGTCTCCCCGACCTCCGGCTTCACAAGCAATGGTGGGGAAACCAAGTAACTCTTCAGCTCCTCGAAGGCCCGTTGGCACTCATCCGACCAAGAGAAGCCCTTTGCCTGCCTCAGAGTTTTAAAGAACAGGAGGCACCTTTCGACCGATCGAGAGATGAACCGACTGAGAGCAGCGATTTTTTCGTTCAGCTGTTGGACCTCCTTCTTGGTGTCCGGATGACGCATGTCGATGATTGCCTTGATTTTCTCCGGATTTGCCTCGATTTCTCGTTGCGAGATGAGGAACCTGAAGAACTTCTTCGAGGTTACTCCGAAGGCGCACTTAGTCGGATTCAGCTTCATCCGGTGTCGTCGTAGAGTGCGAAAAGTTTCTTCGAGATCCCGGACATGATCCAGAATTTGCGCACTCTTTACCAGCATGTCGTCGACATACACTTCCACATTGTGCCCGATCTGGTCTTTGAAGACCTTATTGACAAGTCGTTGGTAGGTGGCACCGGCATTCTTCAACCTAAAGGGCATTACTCGATAGCAGTAGAGGCCCTTGGGAGTTACGAAGGCAGTATGCTCCTCGTCTTCGGGAACCATCCGGATCTGATTGTACCCGACAAAGGCATCCATGAAGTTGAGCAGTCGAAACCCGGACGTCGCATCTACCAGCTGGTCGATCTTTGGAAGTGGAAAGCTATCTTTCGGACAGGCCCGATTCAAGTCGGTGTAGTCGATACAAATCCTCCACTTCCCGTTGGCTTTCTTGACCATGACAACATTGGCGAGCCAATCGGGATATGTAGCTTCTCTGATGAAGCCCGCCTCGAGTAGCTTGTCCACCTCCTCGTCGATGGCCTTCTGTCTTTCGAAAGCAAAAGACCTTTTCTTTTGTCTCACCGGCCTCATCGTCGGGTCGATGTTGAGTCGGTGCATTATTGTCTCCGAGAGGATACCCGACATATCTGCTGCCGACCAAGCAAATATATCAGTGTTGGCCTTCAGCAGCTCTGCCAACTGTCGTCGTTCTGGGTCGGACAGTTGAGACCCGACCCATACCTTTCGGTCGGAGCCTCCCGCTATCGGAATTGGCACGAGCTGTTCGGCCGGCGAGCCCCGTTCTTCCTCCTCCCGTTGGTCTAATTTGTCGATCGTCAGGGAGCCCTTCAACTCGTCGCTTTGAGCGAAGATTGGGAAGCATCGACGAGCGAGCTGTTGGTCTCCGCGCATCTCTCCGACTTCATTTTTGATCGAAAACCGAACCAAAAGATGGTACGTCGAGACAATCGCCTTGAGGGCGTTTAGTCCGGATCTTCCAAGTATGG
Organism: Elaeis guineensis; assembly: GCF_000442705.2. NCBI lineage: Eukaryota > Viridiplantae > Streptophyta > Magnoliopsida > Arecales > Arecaceae > Elaeis > Elaeis guineensis. The sequence goes on from NC_025997.2 coordinate 114,448,029, forward strand.
CGTTGTAGGCCGAAGACACCTGGACGACCGCAAAAGTCAAATGGACTGTACTTCGTCGTGGTTCGGTACCGACCGTCACGGGCAAAGTGACTTCTCCTTCCGTTGTGACTGCGTCTCCGGCGAAGCCTACCAGAGGCGTAGAGACTCTCTTGAGTCGGTCTGTCGATAGTCGCATCTGGGAGAAGGTCGAGTAAAACAAAATATTCGTCGAACTTTCATTATCTACAAAATTTCTTTTTACATCACAGTTTGCTATTGTTGCCGAGACAACAACAGCATCGTCGTGGGGGGTTTGGATGCCCCGAACATCTTCCTCCGTAAAGGTAATTACATCATCCGGGCGCGGCCTCTTCGTCGGCTCTCCTCCAGCAGACGTCCCCGGGCCAAGTCGTTTGAAAATCATATTGATGACCCCGACTGTCGGCTGATTAGTCGTCGCTTCCTCAGTCGGCTGGGGTCGTCGATCAGCGACTGGTTTGAGTCGGTGGGTTCCTCCAAAATTTATCGAGATACCCTCGGCGGATGAGAGCTTCGATCTCATCCTTAAGCTGGATGCATTGCTCGATATTGTGGCCGTGGCCCCGGTGGAACCGGCAATACTTCCGTCGGTCGAGGCCCTTTGCCTTCAGAGGCGGAGGCCGTCGCAGGTACTCTTCCCCTTTGATTTCCATCAAAATCTGCGCACGAGCAGAGAGGGGAGTGTAGGAATCGTACCTGGGGCGTGTCGGCCTTGGGCTCTGCCGGCGGGGCGACCTCTGGTCCCGTCATGGGGGTGAGACCCGACCGTCGGTCGATGGCCTACTAGGCGCAGTGGGGTCCCGACCCTTTCTTCGCTTCTCCTTCGGGCCCTTGGGTTCGGCCAAGCATCGATCGGAAGCTCCTTCGTCCGCGCGCATGTACTTGTACGCGCGCTCCAGCAGCTCAGCGTACGTTCGGGGGAGGGTTTTGTCTAGGAAGTAAGTGAATCGGGATGCCCTCAGCCCCCGTTTCATGACCGAGATGGCCATGTCTTCGTTGAGGTCCCGGACCTCAAGCGTGGCCGCGTTGAACCGCGTCACGAAGCATCGGAGCGTCTCATTTTCTCTCTGTTTGAGGGAGAAAAGGCTGTCCGACGTTCGCGGCGGCTTCCGACTGGTGCTGAAGTGAGCCACGAAAGAGCGCTCGAGCTGCCCAAAGGAGTGGATACTTCCCGATCGAAGACCGGAGTACCAGGCCCTGGCAGTTTTGCGGAGCGTGGCGGGGAAGCCGATGCAAAAAAGAGCATCGGTTGCCCCTTGAATCATCACGAGAGCTTTGTAGGTCTCCAGGTGGTCGATTGGGTCGGTGGAGCCGTCGTAGAGCTCCACGTGTGGCATTTTGAACCGACTGGGGATCGGTTCATCGAGGATGAGTCGGGAGAGAGGTTGGGCGGTCTGGAAGTCGACGTCGTTTGAAGACTTCTGCTCGTCCACCTGCAGCTGCGCGAGCCGACGGTCAATTTCTTCGAACCTACGTTCGTAGTCGTCTGTCCGTCGATGCTAGGAGACCCTAGGAGTGGAGTCTCCGGAAGAGTCCAAGAGAGAGGCGGACGGCGCTCGCGGTCGCTTCTCCTTCCTCGCTCGTTCCAGCTGGGAGGGAGAATGCTGTCGGGATCGATGGGCGTCATGCCACGGTCGTCCCTCCTCCTCTCTATGGGAGCGCTGTAGCAGGTGCTCCTGCAGAGGCGACAGAGATCGACGCGGGCATCGGCGGCTGCTCCTGGAGGGCATCAGACGTGCCGCCGTTTGCCCGGTCGGTGATAGCGGCAGCTGGACCGGCTGTTGCCGGAGGCTTTTGACCGCATCCGTCAGCACGGTCATCTGCCGTACGATTGCCGCGATTTGCACCTCCGTGGTCACCGCGGGGTGTGGAGAACTGAGTTCCGCCGCGGGGGGTGGAGGAGAGGCTTCTTCCCGGTGGGAAGAGCACCTCGCCGAGCCGGTGACCCTCGATCGCTGAGCTCTTGTCTTTGTCATCTTGAATTTCGTGGGGATAAAGTACCGTTACGCTGTCTGCATCCCCCCTACCTGGCGCGCCAATCTGTTGCGGCCAATCCCCTCGTCGCCTGGTCGCCGGGAACGAGCGCCTGCAAAAGAAAGTCCACGCTGACCGGAGGTAGCTCCGGCGGGGACCCTCCGACGGTCAAGTCAGAGAGGAGACTGGGCAACAGTGAAAAGAAGACAGAGAGCTCAATCGAGAGAGGGAAAGAGAGAGGGGGGGCAAGCCCAAGTGTTTCGAAGGGACCTCTAGCATTGTTGTCTTCCCCGATATATATAGTGGAGCATGGTATGGCGCCGTCATTAATGGCACAGACAATTGAAGAATTATCAATTCACTGTAGACTGTCAGAGTTGCCGTGAAGGTGTCACATCATCGTGGGGCTGTCAAATCGCTAGGGTTGACCCATGCCTTAGGTGGGATAATGCCCCTAGGCGGCAGTGCCGCATGCTGTTGTCAGGACTGGCAATCTCTGGCAGTAGTACGGCGATTGGAGGAGTCGACCGGCCTTGAGTCGGTGACCAGCTGAGGGGCGTCGGGTGGAGATTCGGACCCTCCGACGGTCAGTCGGGCACGTCGTGGGAGTCGGGTATCGGACCCCCTGGTGCAGTCGGTCGGGAGAGCCGGAAGGGTCCGTCCGACCGACATATCTTCGGTCGGTCGACAGTCGATCGGTCGGGTATGCCCGATTATAAGTCAGCATGAGCAAGGTCGGTCGGTATTCCCCAACACCATCCAAACCTCTGTAATTGTCTTCAACTGCCACGGCTTCATGTAAGAGCAAAAAGAGAGAAGGGGAGAGAGGAAAAATCAAGAGCGAGAGAGATAATCTCTTATTTTTAATATTAGAGCTGCAGAATGTTTTTCTATAAAGAAAAGCTCGAAGAGACACGCTAGCCCATAAGAAAGAGAGAGCTTTGAAAGGTGGTTGTACTTTCCTTCCCTCTCTTCTCGGCTGTAGTAAGCATGGGCTGTGAGGATATGGGTTTGAAAGAGCAAAGAGAAAAGTGAGCAGAAAAGTAAAAAAAAAAAAAGGAGAAAGACCCAGGAGCATCAGCCATATAAATAAATGTTCCGAGTGGATTGTGAGATTCTAAAGCTCAAATAGTATTTTTTTTATTGAAAAAAATATCTCGAGATTCGATCTACAATATATCCAGAATGAGATCTCGAACGACGAACGAAATCCAACGAGCTTAAGATCAGTCCAAACGGAGTCCAGACGGTAAAGATACGTGCAAAGGAAGCCACGGGAGCTCGTACAGCCCATGGGCCGTCAGAGGGCCCATGGGCCGGTGCAGGCTGCCGGCGGCACGGCCCAAGCCCAGCCAGGCGTGCAACGCACATGGGCTGCAGCACTGGGCCAGCCCAAATACGTAGGTGTGACCCATGAGCGGGTACAGGCCCGCTATCCAGTCGCGGTCAATCGTGGACCACACAGTTTCACAGTCCACGCTTGCAGCGTGGATCGATCAGGTGGGAGGCTGGATGAGGCAATCCGATTGCTATCTTTTTTTCGCGATTCGACGGTACAGGATGCTGTCGGTCGGGATCGGATGGCTGACGTGAAATCCGACTTGATTAGACATGATCAGGACTAATATGTGCGATCGGATAGCTCTGATTCAAGGCGGTCATGATCGGATGATCCAGAAAGATTCTAGGGTTTGATTTGAACTTGGTATCTTAGAGAAACATAATTTTGGTGATTTTGGAGCCTATATAGCTCTGATTGACGAGCTGTTTATTGTGTTGGGTAACTGGTGACGTCCTAGTCGTGTAGAGAGACTTCTTAAGAGGTTTTAGAGAGCTTTTATAAGGATTTTGAGATTTTTTATTGAGAGATCTTTGTACAAAGGTTGAGTGGTGAGTTTTTCTTGTATTTGTTTAATTTTCTTTCTCTCATACTGAAGCTTGCATGCCCTATAGAAATAGACTTGAAGCTAATCCACGTTACCTTAATTTATTTATAATATTTTTCTCTCTCTTTCTTCTTTCTTCCTCTCCCAACAAGTGGTATCAGAGCACAACAAGTGATATAAGAGCCTGGTTACCGTGGATAAGTGGTACCAAATGATTTAGGCAGAGGTGGTGTTGATCGAGATTGGAGATAAAGAAAATAAGCACAATCAATGTGGAGATCAACCAGTTCGATGGAAAGAGCAATTTCTTCTTATGACGAGCGAGGGTAAAGGACGTGCTCATCTAACATGGGTTGATCGGTGCTCTCTTATACGAGAAGAAGTCAGACACCATAGAGAAGACTTGGGAGTGGCTACAGATGCAGATGGTGAGTACCATTCGCTTGTACCTAGCGGATAAGATGGTGATTCATGTACTTGATGAGACTTCTCCAACGGTACTGCAGTTGAAACTCGAAGAGTTGTACATGACGAAGTCCCTCACCAATACTCTCTTTCTTTGGAGGTAATTCTACCAACTATAGATGGAGGAGGGACAGAGCGTGTAAAAGCATCTCAGCCACTTCTAAAAGATTCTCATCGATCTTCTCAATATAGGTGAGAAAATTGAGGAAAAGATCAGGGCGTTGGTCTTGCTAGCATCGCTTTCCTCCTCGTATGAGTCCTTGATGACTGCTCTTCTAGAAAAAGAGAGCACCATCAAGATGGACGAGGTCACCGCAGTGATTCTCCAAAATGAGGTTCTCAAGCGAAAGAACCAAGTTTCGAGTTCAGATGATAATAGTTCAGCTTTGATGGTTTCTGAAGGAGCATATGACAGTAGATGGAGTGACAGAGGATCGCGAGGAGGATGATCCAGGTCCAAGATGAGAGAGCCTAGCAAGATCAGATACTATCGGTGTGATGAGTTAGGACATCGTGTCAGAGATTGTCCATAACTCAGGGATCGGACGAGGGCTACTGCAGCGACGGTCAGTAACAAGTCAAAGGATAATGTCTTGTTGATATCTGATGAGGTATCTACTTCTTCCCAATAGTGAATTTTAGATTCTGCATGCACCCATCATATATGTTGCAAAGAGGAGTTGTTTGACTCTCTAGAGAGTAGTGAGAATATTGTTTATCTATCGGATGGATCGTGCTGTGCGATCAGAAGCACCGGGACGGCCAGCTAGAGGACACATGATGGTGTAGTGAGGAGATCGGATGAGGTCCGATACATATCCAATTTCAGATAGAATCTTGTCTTACTGAGCAGACTGGATTCAAACAGGAGATAGAATTCTGAAGGTTATGCGTGGCGATAGGGTTATTCTGAAGGGGGAGAAGAAGATGAAAGGATATTACTATCAGATAGGGAGACCAGTACGAGGTGGAGCTTCAGGAGTCAGGGGGAGCCCAGTGCGAGGTGGAGCTCCAGATGGAGATAGATCGGGCATGAGATGCGAGACTTAGGGGATGAGAGGTGACGTCGCAGAGTGAAGCTCCTATTACTGTAGGAGACTTCTTCAAGCAGATCTTTGGTCAGAGTGGACACAGTCCATGATGGAGGTGGGATCAAGCGGTCTGGCTCGACTCTCATATTTTTTCATCTATGAGATAATAGGCATACCTTAGGACATGAAGGCGAGACGGATCATAGGCTCTCAGAGACAAATAGAGGTCGAACATCGAGTCGAGATGGAGATTATTAAGAAAAATATCTCGAGATTAGATCCATAATAAGTCCAGAATGATGTCCAGGATGACGAACAGAATCCAACAAGCCTAAGATCAGCCCAAACAGAGTCCAGACGGCGAAAATACATATTAAGGAAGTCCGAAAGGAGCTAGTATGGCCCACAGATAGTCGAAGAGCCCCACAGGCCGGCGCATGCTGCTGGCGGCATCGGTCAGGCATGCGGCATGCATGGGCCACAGCGCGGGTCGTCCCAAACGTGTGGGCGCGGCCCGCGAGTGGGTGCAGGCCCACTATCTAGTCATGGTCCATCGTGGACCGTGCATAATTTCACGGCCCTCCCCTGCGGCGTGGACCGATCAGATAGGAGGTTGGATGATGTGATCCAACGACTGCTTTTTTTGCACGATCCAGGATATTGTCGGTCCAAATTGGATGGTTGAAGTGAATTCTGACTTTGATCAGGCATGATCAGACAGCTCTGATTCGAGCCAGTCATGATTGGATAGTCCAGAATGATTCTACGATTTGATTTGAGCTCAATATTTGATTCGAGCCGGTCATGATTGGACAGGCCAGAATGGTTCTACTGTTTGATTTGAGCTCCATATCCTAAGGAAACACAGTTTTGATGATTCTGGAGCCTATATGGCTCCGATTAACGAGCCGTTTATTACGTTGGATAGCTGATGACATCTTAGTCGTGCAGAGAGACTGCTTGAGAGATTTCAGAAAGCTTTTGTGAGAGTTTTGAGATTATTTATTGAAAGATTTTTGTACAAGAATTGAGTGATGAGTTTCTCTTATATTGTTTGATTTTCTTTCTTCCATAGTGAAGCTTACGCACCCCGTACCTTGATTTGTTTATAGTACTTTTCTCTTCCTTTCTTCTTTTTTTCCTCCCCCAATATTTTTCTTTCTTTTTTTTATTTTTTTTTATGCATCTTCCACCCTTTTCAAAATGATCTGCCTAGACGTCTGCTCCATCGATGGTCCATGGGCCATCCCACCCTCACCGATTTTGCGGCATTCGAAGGGGGTAGGGTGCTGATGTTCCTGATCCCTGAGGGGGGGCCAGAGGTGATCGAAGGGAAGGGCTAGACGAGGGTGCGGAGGAGAGTAACAGCGACAGCACAATCCATGATGGGCTAGACGACAGCAACGTTGGCCGAAGTGAGGAGGATAATGGAGATGACGTCGTGGATGGCTAAAAGTCGGACAATGTAGACCAAGAAGATCATGTGGCCCATCACGAAGAAGAGATCATGTCGGCATAGATGATGCTAAATCCACAACGGTTGGTGGCACATTTGTTGCTCATCTTAGAGTTGGGCCAAACATAGAGAGGTTGGCGGCACACTTGCTGCTCATCCTGGAGTTGGGCCGAACATAGAGAGAAGAGGAAGGGCTGATGACGGCACAACAGACAAAAAAAGATAGAAGGTACCAAAGAGACGGAGGAAGTTGAGAGAATTTTTTTAACCCTTTGTTTGAGGCTATTTGATCATTTGTAAAATCTGTAACGATGTGGCAATGAAATCCCAATTAATATTGACTGCCTAACAACATAAATTAGACTATAAGATTACCTAAAACATTAAGAATATAATTGTAGATTTTGAAAACTATTGGTGCCCAGGTAATCATAAAAATAGGGTAAATTATAAACGCGAGAGCGTGCGCGCGTCAGAGTATAGGAAACACGCTACCCATGATTAGAGGTCGTAAGATGCGCGCGCACGCAGAATATAGGGAACACACTACCCATGATTAGAGGCCGTAAGACCTTGCAATGGCAACAACCCCTCCGGCCGAGCATCCACGATCAAACAGGCTAAAGGCTAATTCCGTATTATGTTTCGAAACACTTAAAAATCAAAACTAGAACAAGATGATACCTTGAGTCATGGACCAGACCATCAACAAAAGTGGATTAACCGAAATGCAAATCAAAATTAGTTCTAAACTCCCCAAAAACAGTTCTGTAAGAGGTAAATCAGAAGAAGACTACAAATTTCATCCAGACTTCATGCTATTACATAGGCAAAACTTGGGCAGGATCACGGAACTTAATATCCCTGGGTGTAAAGGAAAGAAGGAACAGAAATTTAAATTAAAAAAAAAAATTGAAGCTCTACGATCAGCATTTCATTTTCCTATATTTCAGTATTCCATCACCTCCGTTTTGATTTCTTGAATGCTTTTGCATTCTTGGGATCAATAACATATCTCTCAGCTTCTTCCTCATCATCTTCCACCTTTTTCCGTTTCTTGTTGCCAGCACTTTCCTTGATTTTCTGTAAAGAAAAATACTTAAATCATACATGCTTCCAATACCAAGAAATAATCCAGCATATGGCACTTTTAAGGCAGAAAACAAAAGAAACACAATAACAATTAGAAAACAGATTTTCTGGTACAAAAATAGTAAAATGACGCTGCAATCAATACAGAGGAGGGTACCATACCATATGAGAGATCCTCCTGGCATCAGCTACCCGTTCCAAGAGCACCAGAACTTCTGCTTCCTCTGCGGGATACTCGGGAAGCTTTTTGCCTGCAGAATAATAATTGATACAAACTGTATAACTGCATAATAGTGTTTGAAATCAATTTTAACTCTCAACCAATTCGAGGAACAGATGCCTACCAATGAGCTTCTCTATCTGCAGGTACCACTCAACTTCATACTGATTCACTAAAGATATCGCCAACCCAGATCGTCCAGCACGTGCAGTTCTGCCCACACGATGGATATAATCCTGTTTTGCAACAGGCCATAGGAGAGGCCATGAGTAAGTGATCACACAAGAAAATGAAAAGCCAAAGTTCAGAAATCATCCCTAGAACAATTGACAGAAATGAGAAGTGCACAAAAGTAGGCCTTCTGTTTATTTGGGAACCTTTTCATTCAAGTCCAAGGAGCATACAAAATGAAATCGGGATCAGGAAAGGAAGCGGTAGATTTTTAATCAGTATAAACTAACATTTAATGCACTATGAACTACAACAAAGAAAGCTGATTTTTCAAGCATAAGAATACAGACATGTAATCACATTGCATGACAACAACATGGTCTATGATTACTTAACTACAAATGACAAAGTTGAAAGAAACTGCCATCATTATCACAACATTCACTCAAATGCAACTACAAGTAGCCGGAAGACAGTAGAAAATACAACTGTGCATCATGCAAGCTGAAAATGTGTTGACCCACTCTACACGAACATAATCTGACTAAATTTATACTTCACAACTAACTGAAGACATAGATTAATCAAAACTTCTCCAACTTTAAAGAGTGAACCATCTTTTACGAGTGATGCAATCAAAGACACTGGAAAGCTTAGTCCATTTAAGCACGTGGTCTAAAGTCAAAATGCAGCATATCGAACCTCCCAATGCATAACTTCATTATTAAGAGAAGATTTGAAGTTTGTTCTCGAAACCAACCTCCAATGACCAAATTGAATGATACAAACCTTTGAATTGCTTGGAATATCATAATTGATAACCACATCCACAGAAGGGATATCAAGACCTCTACTAGCCACATCTGTGCATATAAGAATGTTACATTCTCCAGCCTTGAACTTGTTCAAAGCTCCCAATCTCTTGGCCTATCAGAAACAGCAATTGAAAAGTGTCAATGATGATTCATCTTACAGTTGCTCACAAAAGTGATAAGATAAAAAACAGGGTGAGATTTCATGCTGCAAAGTCAGGTAGATTAAATTGAAGAATTGGTTCTCACAACAACCGATATTGAAAATACAGATACTTTACCTGACCCATTTGACCACTAATTGGTATGGCTTTTAAACCAAGATTTCGGAGAATCACAGAGAGAAGCCGTGTTGATTCACATGTGCGAGTGAAAACCATTGAAGTACTCCCAGACATCTCCGTCAGAATATACACAAGATAGCAATCCTGAACAAAATAGATTATGAGAAGTAAAATAGACGGGCTCCTAAGATGAAAGTGGACTTTGTTATTGTTGTTAACTATTAGACTGTGGCAAATTAGTGATAGTAAAGAAACTAAATCCTAAACATATGGCACTAGCTCAATAATTTTAGTATCCTCTTTAAATTATTTACTGGTTTACAGACAATGTTTTAACCATTATATATCGTCAATAGCTTACAAATTATTAAACAGGATGCTATTTGTATCTGGCTGTGCCCGCAGTTGCATTGATCTCATGATTTTAGAGGACCGAAAACAACAGTGAAAGGACAAATGCATAACTCCATCAGAACTGCTGCCATGACATCAATTACCTTCTAATCAACAGTTTGACTAGAGTAATTGATCATGGTGAGATATATGCTGTTAAATTTTTGAAAAGTCTCATGTTCGACAGAGACTTCTATATAGCTTCCAGATCCTGAGAAATAACTAGTATATATTAGCCAAGTGAATACTTGTGTCACCATACACAGATACAAAGTTTAGTTTATTCTTGCAATTCTGAAAAAGACCGAAGTATACTGCAACATTTAGCCAGATAACTGGTGTTAAAGTCCTCCCAGTAGCTGTACACTAACATGGAAAAGAGGAAACAACCTTAAACTTTGCAGGAGTCAAGCGAAACTGTTGCTTAAGCGTATCGACGGTGGAATATTTGGATGCAGCCTCAATCTGAAATAACCAGCAATGAATATCAATTTGCATACCAATAAAAGCCATTAAAATATTAGCTAATGCTTGCAAAAAAACATGTAAATGAAGAATGGAGGTGGCCAAACCTTCACAGGATTCCTTAGACAGGCCCGCTGAAGCTTGCCAACCTGTAAAACAAATAAAAATGGCTTATTACATAAAATTTTAATTACTTTTTCAAAATGAAACTTTTAGAAAAAGCATTAACTAGACCAGATCAACCAGATCTAATATGTCTTCCCTAAAATGGTTCTAAAATCCAAAGACATGTAAATTATTTACATACAAGCATACATCAGAAATATTATAGAACACATTAACTATAACGTTCATCTGTTGCAACCAACCACGCATATTTTGAAGCATGAATATAATCTCCCTCATTTACATGGCAGTATTTTGTGTGCAACCTGAACAGTGCCATTGAGAGTAAATGCTCACTAAATGTGAGATGCAAGGGACAAGCGAAGTAGGCTTGTTCAGAATTTTGCAGCATTTTCTATATAATTGAGTAAAAACTCCTAAAATGCTTCTTTCAGACATATCCTTTAAGGCTCCATTTGCTTGGGGGTCAAAGTGCAATAAGACCATTTTAACCAATTTATTCCGCCTCATTCACCCAAACAGTAATTTGATCAGCTGGTTTAACTCTTCTCAACAGCAGAATAACCATTCTGAGAATGTTGCATGGTAAATGCTTTACTTTTCTCCCCCTAACCCATTAACTCCACTTAAACCAAGAAAAGATTGCTCTGTTGAAAGACCAGCTAACCTTAGTTGTTCTGCGTTGCACTTCCATACAAATTTAATCTAATCCCCTTGTTAATTACCTCCTCATTCACCATTGTTAGTACATTCTCTATAGCTCTTGGTATATATCTCCCAACTTGTCTTCCACATGCATCTCACATGCCTGCAACACAGATCATAGCCCATTTCAATAAGGCTTCTGGATGAGTTCACGTCTTTTAATCTATAAACATGTAAAGGAGGCCAATATCATTTGATTCATGAGAACTCGAGTCTCCAAAGACATCCAGCTATATAATCACATATACCACCCAACTTGTTTTGCAAGCAAAGCAAAGCTCACCAGGTGAACTCATTCTTTCCAAGTGGATCAAATTCAAAAACCAGAAGACATCGATATTATGAGGGTGCCTTGAACTTCACACAGTGCCCTAATGCAAGTCTATCATGGTTCATTGGTGAGCCTACAAAAATGATGGGATTTAAAAGAACAGAATAAAAGGATCAGAAAAGAGATAACTAAATGAAATGAAAAATAATACAAGATAAGTTTCAGTCAAACTTATTGTTCAATGTTGCATATTTCAACTTTACTGCTTAAAGCAGGAAGAATAGCTATTTTGAAAATGTCGACCCATGAAGAAATTTGGGTGAAATTGCCGATTTAAGTCTTTCGATTTAATGATTGATAATCATAAAGAGGAGAGCTACTCTAGGCAGACTTGTTAAACGTGGTCGCCTAGAGGGCGCATGGGACCAGGTCAGCTAGGCTCAGTCTGCTCTAACCCTACTTTTCTTTCTGCTCCTTCACCCCTTCCTTTCCCTACTTGAAAGCCATATGGGAGATTTGAGATTTAGAGGAGGATACTACCATGCTGTGCAGCAGCCAGTAGGATGATCAATGGCGATCATTGGGTCAGCCAATGGCAATCACTAATGACAATGATGGCAACTGCTAGCATTGATGACAGGTATGTGTTCTTTCTTTCTTTTTCTTTTTTTTTTTTGGTTGTTTTTTCCTTCCTTGAGATGTTTCATTGTTTCGTCTTCTTTAGATCAGCCTTCATCCTCTCTTGACTTTTTTCCTCTTTTCTTCTTCTATTGCTTCTTCTTCATCTACCCATGCTTCCCCTGTTTTTTCTATTTTTCTATTTTCACCTTCTTCTTCATGGTGTTTGCTGTGGCCCTGTAGTCTGTTGGCTACTACTTCCCAGCCCCTCTCCTTGGTGAGTGTTAGTTGCGTAGCTATGGCCCTACAGCTCGCTGGTTGCCACAGAGTCTGTTGGCTATGGCTTCCCTGCCCTTCTCCTCTTCTTCCTTTTCTTTCACTCCTTGCTCAGTGTTAGTTGCCTAGCTATGGTTTCTACAGCTTGCTGGTTGCCTCAGTGGCAGTGATGCTATTGCTGCTTTCTTTCTTCTCCTTTGATCTTTGGGCCTTTTAAAAAGTTTCTTTGGTGCCATATATGGTGGAAACAAAAAGGAGTGCACATATAATGTATGCACATAATTATTTATGTATGATATCATTTGAAGGTATGCATATTCAAGGTTTGGAGGGCTTTCGTCTCGAGGCAGCCACCACCTAGGCACCATGGCATCCATCTAGGTTCAAAAGCATATTCACCATGTGGGTTCACCTGAGAATTTTAACAACCTTGAATCTAGGGTTTCTCGAGATTTCTACGATTAGGATTGCACCTATAAGTTGATGAATTTTTCAGCAGACTTAAATATCCTTAAACATAAACAGCTAAAAGGCTTAAGATAGGGACATTCAAATTCAAATCTACAATTTTACACCGATTTCAAGAACTTACGGTTACTTAAAATTCAATCACAAAAATGGATTCTTAGGAAGAAGCATAACTATAAAAGATAACCAGCAAACTATTTGTAAAAAGGGTTAGCCCAAATGGAACTTCACCACAATGGTTTAACATTGTCACCTAAACTTGCAGCAAGTTTTAGTCTTCAACATTAAGTTACACTGCCAAGGAAGAATAGTGAATTCGGGCAAATCTAAATACAATATGTAGCTCTTGTTCATTTAGAATTAACACTTTGACCTATTATATGAGAAATCCTGGAAGATCATTCAAATGGAGTCTCTTCACATTGTCTGAAGTTAAGTATAATGACTGATAAGGTAGCTGAGAATCAAAAAACCAACCCACACCAAAATAACCCTAAGTCTAACTATTACATTCTAAAATTCAAACTAATAATGGTCATAACACTAAATCCCAATAATACATAGTGAAATTAAAATTAAAATAGTCAACCCTTTATATCTGAAAAACTTGTATGCTACAAAAGCACAAAAATTTCTATTAACTACAGTCAAAACATGGTATATTATTACCTTGATTTGGTGCAAAAATCATAAATCATTCATAGCAAATTGCCTAGGTAGCAGCTATCCCTTCGAAGGCCCAGATGAATGCCCAAACAACCAAATGGGAGCCTAATTTAAAATTACCCAATGCTATTTGGGATTAACATACAACTACAGCAGCTATATATGCTCATAAATAGACTCATATGGTGCAAAGTTACGTAGAAAGCTTATTAAAAAAAACCATTTAGAATTTGATAAAGATTCATGGTCTCCGTAACTACTAATTTGCACCAACATCGTGGTGATTATTGCTACGAACTCATGCAATAGTTAAAGCATAAACCGGTATATCCTCTTGCAAGCCTGAATCAAGGAGCGAGAGTCAAGATAGCATCCAAACAACTTAAAGAGAAGCACCTTTCTGGTTGGCCCATTCCCAAGATAATGAGTTATATCTTTGCAAAAAATGCATTTATTAATAGGAGGGTGTATCTATAATTCTATACTAAAGAGAAGCACCTTTCTGGTTGGCACATTCCCAAGATAATGAGTTATATCTTTGCAAAAAAATGCATTTATTAATAGGAGGGTGTATCTATAATTCTATACTTTCCCTTAGTTTCATAATATAGTAATACTATAACATACACAACTAAGCTTTAGTCCCAAACTAAATAGGGTCGGCTACATGAATACTTTTCCCCTATTCTGCTCAGTTTAGGACAATAATACAACTTATTAAGTAAGATCTAGTATGAGTTTATATATTGAGGTGCTGGCCTAGGCACTAGATGGCCATCAGATGTCTAGACACTCAAGCAGTTGTCTCGCTTAGGACCTATGATGTGGCAAAGTGGCAATAGCCTAGAAAGCCACCTGTCACAACAATGATCCACAATGACACTGACATTATGTATAGAACTTCTAAACTAAACAGTATTTTAACACTAGCCATGGTTGTGTTAACTGAATTATTTTCTCTAATTTTGAATTCCAACCATGAACCATGATAGCTACGATGGACAACAAAAGAAAGACAACTGAAGATTGGCAAAAGATATAACTAAACCAGTTCCACAAAAAACACAAAATCATGTTCACATATATCAAAATACCATGCAATGCAAAATACTAAAACTAGAATACAGGTTGGCGGCTGGCCATACCAGTACCTACACATTAGCGAAAATCAAAATACAAGCCATGCTCCTATAAGATATAAGAACAACATGCAATGCATCCACATTAGAACTAGCAAATAGGATCAGACTCCTTATGCCTTGAAACACATAATAAAGTTATTGTAACTAAAAAATATGGAACACTGTTTTCTCAAATTTTAAAGAAACACCAATAAATCAGAAAGAATACCTTTTTTGTCATGGTAGCTGAAAATAGATATGTTCTTCGTTCTCGAGGAATAACCTTCAAGATGTCATCAATAGCTTTTTCAAAATCCATGTTGAGAAGCCTATCAGCCTCATCTAAGACCTTCGCATCAGATAAAAACAAACCAAATTAGCAATTTTGTTTTATGTATGACAGGTAATTGTCGAAGCAATACATGTATGATAATATGTACAAACAGACAATACTAGAAAGGAAAAGCAAAGAAATGAAAGTAAAATAATGTGTCACTTCATGATTTCACAGTACACAATTTTATGTGGCAGTTCGGAATGTTGTTCCCATCCTACATAGAACATGTTGCACACAGCAACATAGCCTTTTCCAATAAAGAATAGCTAAAGCATAAACCATCAATACGAACACCAAAGGCAAATGATTTAGCAAATTTTTACAACCAACTTTCAACATGCCATCAACCCTTCAATGAATTGTACCAACATTATAGAAAAGATAGCAACAGGAGAGAGGAAACTACTGCATGTTTTCAATCACCGCAAGATGGTAAATAGGAAATTATAGCCTAAGCTATCTTTGTAAAGCACAATGGCTCAATCAGAAATTATTCAATAGGACAATAAGCAAGCCAATAACAAGATACACTTTCCTGTGTCATCTTTCTTAGTCAACGAAAACCACTGGCCAAATGCCAAAAGCAACTACTTGCTGTAGTAACTCACTCTCGCTGTAGTAATATCCACAAAACACCTAATTATTAGCTAAACAGACATTAGTCCTGCATAATCTCCATACAAGTATTTTTATGGCCTATTTTGCTTCATCTATAGGTACTCACTCTCCCCTCCCAGTAATGACCTCACAGCAACCAAACCATCTCAAGCTAATCACCAAAACATTGTCCTCCAGCAATGTACCTTTTAGATTCCACTAATTTCCATCTCTAGCTTTACCTTTCATAGTTTTCCACCAGTCCACCTATATTTCCTAGTCATACTCTATAGTCTATGTCATTTTTTTTCCTGCGAATGGACCTTTATGGCCCAATTTTCTGATGCATACTTATCTTGCAGCTCCTGACAAGCACAACTTATCTTGCAGCTCCTGACAAGCACTATCATGCAACAACACATGATGATTTCCACTTCATCCATTTCTCTTAACTTAATTAATCCGTAGAACAGGAAATGGCGTATGATTTTTACGAGTGATACGACAGAGGCCTCATTCTGAAGAATTTTAATCAAGGCTTTATTGTGGACATTATGTTTTCGTTGAACAAATTTTGCTGGGCACCAAGTTAGTGACCACATAGTTATTGCTTGAAATCTTAGCAACCAAACTGTCATGAGCAGACAAACAGAGGGACAGACTAAAGCTGATCTATACTGTGGGCCTATTGCAGCTAGGAAACCAGCATTTCCACCACAGGTCACAAAGACCTGAATATATCATATTCAAAATTTTTCCTAAAGAATACTATAAAAGCAAGAAAAAATAAAGGGTAAAGAAAAGCCAATTAGTTAGTGCAGCTCGAACAGCCATCAGACAGCACATGCCAAAAATTAATAAATACATAATCGGTAAAAGAATATATCCTCTCACCAAACAGTTATGGTGTGATAGAAACTAGCAGACTATCAAAGCACGCCTCACTCGGTTTACCATCCAGAAGTCCAACACTACTGTCATCTCAGCATCTGGTCATTCTGCCCAACTCAAACAAACTACCATAAATTCATCCATCTGTAAAAGTGGCTTATAAGGATTCTCTTGCCTTAAACCAAAGAAAAAAAGAAATGTCTCCAAGCCCAGTCACATATTTGTCTAATTAACTCATATTCGACAAGATGATAGTTGTTACCACTGCTTAATCACACAACACGTCCATGACTAATCTCTCCCTTTTTAGAAAGTTGTCACAAGTGCTGCATGGACACGGAAATGAGAACTAGATACGGGCATGCATCCAAGTGTCAACTCGGCAAGAGGGAAAAAGAGAGGTATGACGATACACAGGATGACAAATAAACCTAACTAAATTATATATTTATACCTTTAAATGTTAATTGTTTAAACATTAAAAAGAACATCTTAAAAAACATGTTGTTTGTTAAGATTCATTATACATGTTTCTCATTCAAACTTCCTAACTAACAAAAGAACATTAGCAAAATAATATCTGCAAAGTTGTTTCAACACCTACACCCTTAACAAATCTCGAAAAAGAACAACTACTCACTCCTAGTATCAAGTCAGAGGATCAAACTCCTTGTTGGAAGAGTTCAACTATTGGAAATAGCTACCAAGACCTTCAAGTGTTCAAGCATCCGATACATATCCAACTCGGATGTGTCCAACACAAATTTTTGAAGCAAGACACGTGTGTCCATGTAACACTGGTTGCAGCATCCCAGGAGAACAAGCCGTGAATATATGTGGGTTATTCTATCACGTGGACAGCAACCTTATTTTCTTAACCCATTTCAAAAGCTACTGTTAAACATGTATTTCATGAAGAAACCTCCTCCCCACCAACTTGTCAACCTTCAACTTCAACTTCATGCACATTACAATGTTGATCATGCTGCCATGGCAAACAATTGTCAGTCCATTATTTGTTATTGTCTCTTGAACTTCTTGCCTAGTAAAAACTCAAAGAAAAGGACCATCATCTTGCAGCTAAGGATTATGATAGACTATCATGCCAATATAGCACTTTCTAATTTTGTTTCTTCCCCAACATTAGCTGCATAGCTTCTTGCTAAAATGGGTAGTATTCTTGTATAATGAAACTAAATATCGCTTAGATCTCGCTCTAAACAAACTAATAAAATATTGAGATTAAATGTTACTAACATGCTTCAAGTACTTTTATCCCTTTGACCTAACAAAGTATAGTCTTCTTAACAAAATCATTAGCCACTGAATGAGGAAATCCTTTCTATATAATCGACAGTGTTTTGTTTCTAGAGGAAACTTAGAGTAGATTTCATTTGATGGTAGTATATGGGTTGAATCTGCTTATCATATATTCATATTAGTCCTTATTGTGATAACAACTTCTATATCTTGCAAGTCTGAGTTCTAGGATATTATCATTGTTAACAGATTATTCCTGGCATGTTGCTCACTAATATGTTTGAATTGTTAAGATAACAAGTCCATGTAACTGAATAAATTGGACTAAGATAGTTGACTTAGTTTGAAAAATATAAGAAATATAGACAAAACCAGAGAAGCAAACAAAGTCCTTATCATACTTCATATGAAATTAACATAGTAAATGAAATGAAGTTATACCAAGTATTTTAACATGCGAAGGCTAAAACCTTTTGTATTTGACAAATGATCCAAGAGACGCCCAGGAGTCGCCACCTACACAAATATAACATTTGTGTCAAAGAAAAAGTCAAAAAAAACACATACAGCATTTCATGCTAGGATATAAACAAATATTTATCAAAAAGAGACAAAAGGGCTGCCTATAACCTCCAACAACATGCAACAACTAAAGCAATGAGTGTTAGTAGGAACTGCTGTATGAACGTTCAATCTTGTTAAATGCAGTAACTTTGTTCAAAGCCCCCTAAGCAAATAATAGATACTTTCATTAGCAACAAATAAGACTCATTACTTGGAGACCCATCAGAGAAAAATAGATACTAGTGAAAAGGGCTGTCATGGAGAAAATATGCATGAAAAGAAAAGAAAGAAAATTCACAATTATGTGCAAGAAAAAGCAAACAAAATCTATTACCGATCTTTCTACATCTCACTTTCTATAAGTGATAGAATATAAGTACAGAAGTACCAAACTTGTTGGATCCATTCAATAGTTAAAGCAATAGATTTGCAGTATAAGCAGCTCAGCTGCCTGGAAAGTTTATATGAACCAGGTGGTAAAAAAGTTTGGTTTCAGAGGAAAATAGAATGCTACAAAGCACCACATAATTGAAGTTCATGCCCAACATAATCCTCAACTACTTCATATCATA
Organism: Elaeis guineensis; assembly: GCF_000442705.2. Lineage (NCBI taxonomy): Eukaryota > Viridiplantae > Streptophyta > Magnoliopsida > Arecales > Arecaceae > Elaeis > Elaeis guineensis. The sequence goes on from NC_025997.2 coordinate 114,466,768, forward strand.
TAAGGAAAATTGAAGTGACTTCAAAATTAACAATCAAGAGTGAAAATTCATTATCATTGCTTTACCTGTCACAGCTAGTAGACAACATAAAAATAATGAAAAGAATAAGAAAGATACAGATGTCATTTTAAAAAAACAGAATGAACATAGAACTATATTTGATCTTTTTTCCATTATTTTATCCAGCAATTAACATCTCTAGCATCATAAACTTGGCTATTGGTAATTATTACAAGTCTGCAACCATTATGATTATGTAAGTGTCTTTTTTGATATAAGTTGCTTTTATGCATCTCACAATTATTAGTACAAACAAGTCAATACAACATAAATACCAGATCCGAACAAGAAAAATAAACCATTTAAGGCTTTGCTTCAACAAAAACAGGCCAACTAACTCCTAAAGACAATTTGTCAATATAAAAATAACAAAACAAAATCAGATTAGCTAAATTTGGATGCTTTTGTGTTTCAAACGATAATTGATCCTTTATCTAATCTTTTAAGATATCCTGATGTTAAAAATCAAATTAAAGTGGGAGCAGTTTTTACTTTTCAGATAAGATGTTCCAAGCAGATGGGCAAAATTGACCCCACCTTGGCCGGCCATGTTTTGGGCTGGCTTGGGTGCCGTATTTCATCCCAATGGGTTGGCTGTGCTAAGGCATTATCCTTTATCTCATTCGACAATTTTTAATAGCAAAAAAAATGCAGGAAGGTCCCTCTACTTCTGTAAGGCTTTTAAATCATGTCTAGCAAATCTTACTATAAATGAAAATTAGTGAATGATTTAAAATATGGATTTCACTAGGGGGATTATGTCCCCACAACTATCAGAGGCTGACTGAATAAGGTGTAGATCAATATTAGTCCTCCAAATATTTCCAAGAATGACAAACATTTTCCATGTCCAATGATATTTCCAAGAAGCAAAAAGCAATAACAAGTGGTGATAGGAACTCAAGTTAATAAAGGTGAATATTGAATGTAACATAATTTAATTTTATTTAATGCAGCATGACAAGTAAATACAACAAAGCAAGAAGGCAACAAGACTTATGTGGAAGACACAGTATACACACAGTCATCTCTGTTGGTTAAGAAAAAGAATGAAGCTTTGAATTTGGCAGAATCATGTTGATAGAATTTCTTAGAAATTTAGCTTGCAAGACAGCAAGAGTTCAAGTGGAAATCTTGTGATGTAGTTTGTCTATTACCCAAACAAGGATTCCATTAAAGGCAAACTCCCCACCCAAAAGTTAAATACAACAAGCTGACTCTATTTAGTTACCTCCATAATTAGAAACCATGAAGCAAAATTCAGACTCCTTGCACAAAAACACTAGAGATTCTAGCGAGCATGCATCTAGACTGCAGAATAGATATCTATACATACCACAATATGCGGACGCTTTGCGAGAGAAATTGCTTGTTGCATCATGTCTACTCCTCCCACAAGCTGCAAAAAGTTTGCTTCTCTCAATTAGAAAAAGTATGCAGTATGGTGAGTCTCCACACCATATTAGTAGCACATTACCATGTATGTTATGTACTTCCGTACCTATGTATGTTATGTACACATGAACCTGGAGCAAATTTAGATTGTATGTGAAGTTCTAAAGCTTTCCTAAAGAAGGAATAACAACATTGTGCCAAGGCATGTCTAAAACAAATCAAAGAGTGAGAATGTATGCAAAGACACTTCAACAAGCTATCAGTGGTTCAACAAAAGGTCATCAACAATCTAATAAAAGAATGAATAATACACTGCTTAGTCCACCATCAAATATTTGACCATTAAAGATCTGATTTTTTTTTTTCAAATGCAACTAACTGACAATACTAAAAAGGATCACCAGGAAAAATAGAAAACATATGATTCTATAGTGACACAATTGAGAAAGCACATTGTAGATGATCAGGATCATGTGTTAGTCAATAATCGATTCATCCATGACATGACAGAACTATGGCCATGCCTCATAAAACTGATAATCAAGCATGTGAAGATGAAGTTTATTATAAAAGAAAGCACATCAAGATAAATATGCAAGGGCAAACTGTAACAACAAATCAAGTGGTCAGTGAAAAGATGCAAAAGTGGACCCTACAATAGTTGCAAGATTTGTTTACAACACAAGATTTTGGGGGACTTTTGCAGTTGAAAATTGCTGATACATTTTCATCAAAGAACGGAGTAAAATTTTGCTTCGTGAAGTATATCATAAATAGATCATTATATTCTCATTTCTTATGCTAATAGTCCTTTAAGAAAGATATATTGAATTTAAGAAATCAACCTCCAGCTGTAACAAGCAAGATGCCTTTTCATAAGATAATTTGATATACATTCACTTAAGCAGTAGATACTTTATGTTTCAAGACTAACTTCGCACTCCACGATGCTGCAATGAACATCATATATTTTATGGCATGACATGCATTCTTCTGTTGGTAAATAATTTTATGCCCCCTTTTTAAATTTTTTTTAGCTTATACCCAGTTCTCGTATTATAGTTCTCAAAGGGTAAAGCCAAAATATGATGACAATATTAGGACTATACTAAAGTAGGTTTCCATTACTTCTTTCATTATATTTAAAATTTTTTAAAATAATTTGTTTCTGCAGAGCAGAGATGGTATGATATCAGCATAAAAAGGATATATCTAAACTCGATTAGGCATGTACATAAAGGCATACATAAGGTCTAAAAAGAATTTCAATAATATAAATTAGTTTCCATAATCTTACATGGACGATTGATGCAGCAATCATTCAAGATCAGCTGCTATGGCCTAAGCGAGGGAACAATGGCTACAAAATTCAGCTCCCAAAACAATCAGGTTGCTGTTTGGAGCCATGAACAGCTGAGATTGCCAGGCTGCATTGCAATTGAGGCATCTTAGGGCCTCATCCTGCTGCATTGAATAACCATGAAAAAAGATTTGCAAGCATATTTTCATCCAACGGGTTCCAAATCATTTGCCGATCAATTTTTCATTTCAATAGAAGTGTTTGTATATTATTTTTGACTTAAAACTATAGGCTAGTTACTGTTTTCATTATTGTACCATGAGTGACATGACTTACAGTAACCATGACCTTTTAGGAATCCTATGAAGCATCAAATTTGTTGGTAGTTAGTGGGATTTTGGGGGTTTTCTTTATAATAAGAGTCCTAGATAGCCCAAATTAGGAACTTTCTAGGGAATTGACTGAACTAATAGAGTCCAGAAGGGTCATTGAAAAGTAAAGTGTATGCTTTTTAAGAAGAAATACAAGACTCCTTCTTGCTGCTGCTGCTTCTCATATTCCTCTTAATCTTCTTCTTCATATCATAATCTGCTATCTATCTCTACTGATCTTAATTGATCATATTGCTGCTCAATTCATAAACCGCTCTATTCTAGAAAAGGTTTTTAACATTTAGATTGCTTGCAGCATTATTTGGAGATCAATTTTAAACACCAAGGTGTTGCCAGATCTTGTTGCTTACCCTCTTTTCTCTGAAGATTGTAGATCAGGAGACCATTCACAATATTCTGTGCACAGCAAGCATTGAACAGCAGGCATTGAATCACTTTGGATCGCCATATAACTTTTATTTATGGTTTCAAGCATCTGCTAGATTCCCCTTGTCACTGTTGCAGGCTTTAGATCAGCTACAAGCAAGCTTTGATACATTCAGTCCTGTTTACTGAAACTGGATGGCAAGAAAATAAGGATCCTAAAACCTAGGATTTCTCCACTTTTAGGTCCTCCACTCATTGCAGATCATTCCTACCTGGTCCTGTATCACCGATATCCATGCTTTTCTTAGTACAATAGATTTTGGCCTGGGGGCAGCTAACTTTAGATCATGAAATGATGCATCCATCATTCTCTTTCGATGCGTCTATTTAGTCTAATGTCACTCAATTTCAGATCTCGGTAGTTTTATGCACTCCGCCTTGCAAGAAACTATGAATTAACTAGTCAATGAGACACAAGCATAATATAATAAACCTAGGTGCTGTTTGGTAGGGGGTAATATTTCACATCACCCCAGTGATGTGAGTTGAGTAATGTGATCACCTTATTTGGTATTGCAAAATCCCATCCAGTGATGAAGGATCCAGTGATAAATTCGATGATAGCATCACTGCACAATACAGTGATGCTATTATCTGGAGGTCATCATCTTGTTTGGTATTGCACAATCCCATCCAGTGATGAAGGATCCAGTGATAAATTCGGTGATAGCATCAATGCAGTGATGCTATCACCACACATACCCTAAGTGATAGCATATCACTAGGTACTAGTGATGTACTGAAATTATTTTAAGACAAAAATATCCCTAGTCAGTAAATTGGAAAGAAAATAAAAATCCTCCTCGTCTTTTTCTATAGATACCTATCTACTAGACGTGTTTTTTATTTTTATTGATAGGTTTAGTTAAATGATACAGATGCCTTTTATTTATTTATTAGATACCTATTTTATTTCTACAGGTAGATATGGTTAATTGACATGAATGGATCATGCTAAATCCTTCATGCTTTTTTTTTCTCAATTTGTTTTGATGGACTAAATCATTCCTAATAGGCAGTCTTGATATTGATGGTCAAAATTGACTGAGCCTAGTTAAGCCTAATTATATATAATATTATCGTAATATCATTGTAATAGATTCATCAAAATAAATATCTATAATAATAAATAAATAAATAATTATTATTATTATTACTACTGCTACATGTTTTTGTGAGGAGTTATAAATAAAGAATATTTAATCAAATTGTAGAGTAATTATTATGTACTAATGTATAAAGCTATTTATGGTATTTTATACATTATCACTATCACTATTTAGTGATATACCAAACATAGTGAAGTTTTATTTCCAATGATATTCCAATGATATACCAAATACAATGATTACATATCACTTCAATATTTGCACATCATCCCAGTCTTCATATCACCCCAGTGATCACATCACTCCAGTGATTACATCACCGGTAATATACCAAACAGCACCCTAAGATACTATAGTTGCACTTACCATTCGCCTAACATCACTAAAGTTTTAACATTAAGAAAATGTGTTCTTCATAACCAGCAATAACCTACTTCACCCAATAAGAACACAAACTTGCCATTTGCACAACTATCTTCTCAAATGGTCGGCAGTCTCAATACTTAGCCCTACATGTTCCACCTGAAAACATTTAATAAAGGCACAAGCACTGGTGTGTGGGATGAGTAGACCTAAACCTAACAAACAATCTGGCCTGATTTATGGCCAATCTAAATCTAAAATCTGGACGTGTAGGATTAAAATGGGTCCCAACCTACAGCAAAATTAACGACAGTATCAGGCTCGGATATAGAAATTTAGGATCAAAACCAAATCAATCCAGTTCAAGTCAAGTTGATAAGGAACTGAACAGTTAGAAAAGTTGGATGGCTAATATGATCTGCTTGCACCACCTTATATAGCTGAATGAACTTCTCCAAGTACTATAACAAGCAGGGGAATAAATTTGACCTTGCTTTGTTGAACACACAACCACTCAAAGCAATTCAAAGCATATTTTTAATTACTACCACAGTACCACTACACTCTCCTATACAAGCTTCAAATGAAGAATTTCAGTTTTCAGCAAAGTCATCTGGTCGCTTCATTGAAATATGCACCCAACATATATACATTTATTCAAAAATTATGCTTGTTTTGAATCTTCCAGCACTCCAAACAAATGTTAGCAATTCGATAAGCAGCAAGATTTCAACTGATTTTCAATTGATAGTGCCTACACGAAGTTCTACGTCCTTAATTTCTTCACACTCATGAAATACTCATGACCACTATAAATCCACAAAGTTTGATTAATATATGCATTTATTCAAGCAACAGCATGGTAACTTATATGAGTTTCAGGATCCTCTACAGTGCATGTTTTGCACCTAGAGGATGGTGCATGCTTGGATGGGTGACACATCACCCATCTCAGAGATGGACGACTGTCATCCATCTCTCAACTCCTGCCTTGTACTGCATGCCACCCTGCTTGGCACAGTTGAGAGATGGGCGACCACCATCCATCTCCAAGATGGGCAACATGTCACCCATCCAAGTATGCACCATCCTTGCGGTGCACAACATGCACCGCAGAAGATCCGAACTCAACTTATACCAATGAAGAAGGGAAAACAAATGGCATGAGCTAGATCCTCTTACCACGGAACATTTAACACCTATGCCAGACCCTAAAGCTTCAAACTGTTCAGCTATCTGAATCGCCAACTCCCTGAAAACAAACAAAAATAAAACTAGGAAAAAATTAGCATCACAACATAAAGGAACTACCAATAAAATAAATCCAAGCAAGAAATCACTACCACCAACCTAGTTGGAGAAAGCACGCAAGCAAAAAATGGTTGTGGGTTCTCCAGTAGTGCATGTAGAATTGGCAATGCGAAAGCTCCTGTCTTGCCTGACCCTGTTTGTGCTAATCCAATCACATCTCTTCCTACAAGAAACAAAAGAAGATTTTCCTACAATTTATTTACTGATAAATTAGAAATTTGGAATTAAATACTATAAATCAGGTATGGCCTCCAATATATATATATATATATATATATATGAGAGTGTATCCGTATGTACGTGTTTGTACATACATATACATACAAACATAAACACACACACATATATATACGGAAACATACAAGCATACATACACATAATACATACACACATGCAGAAACATATACACATATGCATATGCATATATGCATGCATGCACTCATTTATATATGTATATATAGCCTAGAGGAATATAACAATGAAAATGTTGTCAAATAATATACAGTAGGGGTTTTTGCATATACAAACCTAATATAGCTTAGTGCATATTTAACTTCTAAAAATCACTATTTGCATAAAAATACCCCTCAAATCATCCATTTTTGCATGACCCCCCCCCCCAAATAGATATTTGATTGATAGAGTTAATAACCACTTTAAGTTTAAAATAACTTTACTACCCCTGTCCATGAATATCCTTGAAAAAATTATATAAAAATACATCTCTTTTTAGTAAAAACAAAATGTGAACTTTTTAAAGGTATTAACATGAAAGGATAATAATGTCAAGTGATAATACCATTATTTATGAACGCCATCAGCCAAAAATCTAACAGGAAGGGAGTCCATCCAAAAACAAGATTGTTCGAAAGGTAGATAATACAAATATCTTTCAAAGGGTAAATACGCAATAAGCCATATCTACAAGAGTATACTATAAAATAATTTTCTACAACAAAATCCTAACAGTATACAAAATCCCAGCTTATCCCAATCCCAAAACACCCCAGTACTTTGAGCAAGTTCCTATGCACAATCTGATTTTTTTCTGTTTAAACCCACTTTGAATCTATCTCATACCACATAGTCTTTTATTTTTTTGGTAATGACCACAAAAGAAGTTGGGTTCAGAGGAGTTGTCCACTCCCTATCACAAAATCAACTTGCTAAAAGCCAAACCACATGGTTTCACAATATTAAAACAAGCTCTATCTCCAATCTCCTTGTCAAAGTGGCATTTCACACCACCATATTCCCATCTATTTTTCATTTTTATTTTTCTTTGAGAGTAGCAAATGGAGATACAATTGTTGTCCATGGAAAGAACCACAGAGGCACCAAGGCCCTGATCCTTTAATCCAAATCTGACTCACTCTTTGTCAGAGTTCCCCTAAGTCCTTTTCCTACCATCTCTTCTTTATTTCTATCCCTTTATCATATTCCAGCTAGATTATGTTCCCAAAGAAAGTCATTAACAATTCAGATCTATAACTATTGAATGGACTCAGATTATCAAACCCTTTGTTACACGTTTAAGAAACAGATTTTTTTTTTTTTTTTGAAAAAGCACCCATGCATCTCCTCAGATTACATCTACTAATCTTTTCTGGAAACCTCTTCCCCCAGTATCTATCTTGTAATGTCGCTTTCACCTCACCAATATTGGTATCATCAGATTCAGCTATAAGTGTAGAATCAGGAAAAGGCAACTTAAGGTCAAACTATGTCAACCTGCCTTTTTAAAAATAGCAACATATCCGAGGTCAGTCATAAACAAGCAATTGCCTTATCTTATTGATACTTCTTACATCATTGTCCAAGCTCATGATATTTAAAGAAAAAAAAAAGACACATGCATGCATACATGCATGCAAGCATGCATCCATACATACATACATATAAGAACTAAAGATTTTGTTATGCTTTTAGTTAAAATTTCAGAAATGCATGCCTATAGACTATCTACGTAGTCAAAATGTTTAATCACAACTTCTTGATGCAACATTCATTCCTTATGTCATAATCATAAATTCAGGCATATAAATAGGACCTTGCATGATGAAAGGTTATCAGCCCCTCAATAAGGATGATGATTATGTGTCTTATGAAAGTGAACTCTGCAATATCATAAAAATAAAAAGTGACACTAGGAAATTTTTGAGATTTGTGGCCTGAGTCTGATCACCAAAACAAGACTATATTCTCTGTTTCATTGATACAGCAGACATAAACAAGACCAAACTGATATAGTTTAGAATGAATTAATTGATCAGTTCAAAAGAGAATCATCAGCATGGAGCCGAGGCAGTTAAACACTAGCTCATTGCCTATGTATTGGATCATGCCCCCATTTCACTCGATGTCTAGCAATTTTTTGAAATAGTCACATCTATTTTGAATGTGTATCAATTTTCTGAAACACTTACATCTATTTTGTTCCATGATAGCTTTCCATCAGATCAAATGACTAACATGCGTACATGAATGCTCACAAAAAGAAGGGGAAAAAAGCTAAGCTCCCACACATGCATCATATATATTTAAACAAACAAAAAAGTTATTTCTCCCAATCTATTGTTCAATAAACAGAAGTAAATTATCAAAAACAGAAACAGACTAAAATTTGAGCTTTTTGAAGTCCGAAATGATGAAGATGATTGCCAAGAAATATCACATCACAAGAAGAACTAGAAAAAAGAAGGCAGCGCTTGATTCAATGGATTGAAGAAAGGTACCTTCAAGGGCATGAGGGATCGCCTCAACTTGGATCTTTGTTGGGTTTTTCCACCCCAGATTATCACATGCTTCCACCAATTGCTCGCAAACGCCAAGGCCGCTGAAGGTCTTCTGCTCCGCATCTTCCGCCATGACCAATAAATAATGGAGAATGGAAGGGAACAAAAGTAATCGATCAAAAAGAGGATGGGCGGTGGAACTGGGACTCTATTGGAGATCACAGGAGTGTGAGAGAAACTTCAAAACCCTGAACAGGGAACATGCTTGTAAGTATATGTCTAGTACTCCTCTCATATACATGTGAATCTACAAGGTGGCATTTCCACTGAATTTCTCAAAATAAAAAACAGAAAAAATTGTTATGATATACATGTGCCTAGAGGAACAAAAGCCCAGGCCAAATTTGTACGCAGGCAGAATTAAGAAGCTAAGTTTTAATTATTTATTCTGACTTGACACCTAAAATTTTTCCAAGGATTTTCTAACCAGTGTTTTTCCCTGAAAATCTGCAAAACAGTTTTTAATTTTGTAGAATTGCTAACTTGGATGCAGAATAACTATTTTGGGTAAATGTTTTATGATAACTTATTTGGGTAATCTAGCAAGTTCTTTAACAATGAGCAAGGTAAATTCAAATGACATGTAGTCTTGTATGACCAGGCCCCAGCTCTTCCTTTCTCCCTTCTCCTTCTTTCTCTCCCCTTCCATCTTCTCCTCCTCAGCGCCTGCCCCCCCCCCCCAACCCCCCTCCTCTCTCCTATCTCTATCTTTTCCCTTATCTATGAAACAGCCCATAAGATCATGGCAAAATACAATCATATATACCATAAAAAGATGAGGATCCACAATCTCCAACCCACCAAATTTTTTTGTTAAAAAATATAGGAGGGCTTAATATATGGATCCATACCTGATCATTGAGGAATACCTGCTGTGGTATTGAAGATGGCCGTGGATCTTTAATGGCTCTAAGGGCATTTTAAAAATAATAATAATAATAATAACTCCCAACCCATAGGAAAGCAGCTTTCCCATGTCCCACATGAGTTTTTCTTTCCCATGAAACATGAAAATGTTATTCCCATGGGCATGCCACTTTCTAATCTCTCTCCTCCAAAAACTTCAACCAAACAAGAGGGTTATGTTTGTTTAACGACCGGAATCAAAACCAGAATTGATTGGAATGAAAATTGGAATGGCCATATTCCCCAATATGTTTGTTTCATGTTTGGAATCGGAATCGAAATGAATGATTCCCATTGTCACTATTTGGCTCATTTAAAAATAGGAATCGAAATCAACAAGGAATGGCAACGAGTTGGGTACCCATGAAATTTGCCCTACTCGTATCCAAACCTGTTTAAAATCTTATTATCCAAACCCATCTCAAACCCAAATTGCAAAACTATACAAAATTCAAAACCCATCCCACTAAAAAATGTAAACCTGTCGGGTATCCCAATGCGCCCTATTAACCTTTATTCGGGTCAGGTTATTCAAGTATCCGAACCCTGGTTGGTCTTTCTTCTATGCATGTATCAAGTATATGCCCAATCATGTAAACAATGATAAAGTACTCAAATCAAATTATTTTCCAGTTCCACAAGTCTAACCTAAAACATAGAATAAAATAAATAAATAAATAAAATAAAATAATTACTAGCATGCCATGCTGATTTCGTGATAACAATTTATTAAAGCCACATCAACAGATTTTGATGTCCATAGCTATTGCTAACCATTAAAAACACAGAACTTTGTTTTCTTTGATTCCCATTCGTAATGACTGATATATATACATCAAAAAGAAGTGAAGAAATTCTTTTTTTTAACTAATTACAGGTTAAAAGTACACCAGCCACCTCGATGAAACATTGTTTTTTCTGATTCCGAGCATGATTCCTACCCAACCTTTCAAAACAATTAGACCACCTCCCATCTCATAAAGCTAATGTTCAGAAAGTAATGAAAAGGGCATGTTAAACCATGAACCTTGAGTCTGTCTCTCTCCTTCTGTGGCGGCCGGTGCCAGCAACCGTGACACATGTTTGGCCCTTGGAGTTGCAAAGCATGAGCAAGGCCTTGTTCATGCATCCGCATTACAGTTCAGAAAGGTGGAACATAGCCTGGTGCAAGTCTCACACCATGGATTTGATATCATATTCATATTATCATGAGAACAGAACTCCAAAAATTGAAAATTTTGGCGCCCAAGAAGAATCCTTTCGATCAAAAATCCCCCAAACCCCACAAAATGTCATGCTTCTACCACGATTAGGCTCTCAAAACCTCAAGGGACCAACTCACACCGCCACAACTCGCCCAAAATCCCATATGCTTGAGAAAAAACCCCAACCGGAACCTAAGAAAACTCACACCGCCACAACTCGCACAAAATCCCACATGCTTGAGAAAAAACCCCAACCGGAACCTAAGAAACCCCTTCCGATCTCCCTCAAGTGCTCCCCTTCCCCACAGATCTCCGAAAAAAGAGAATTAAATGAAAAGAAAAAGAAGCGGAAAAAAAAACCATGATCAATCTGCGTGGGAAAAGGTCTTACCTTTCAATTTTTTTCGTCTTTCGTTTGTTTTCGTTGATTTTTCCTTTGTTTTCCCCAATTTTTCCTCTGTTTTTTCCGTCCTCGGGAGGAGGCTTGGAGCGGCCGAATAGGGAAGCTGAGACAGTTAGACCATGGCTAGGGTTTTGTGTCGGGTGTTTAGATATAAGACTAATGGTTCGCCGACCGGATGGTTAGACGATGGCTGGGGTTTTGTGCGGGGTATCTAGATACAAGGGTCGTCTTTTTGTGGGTAAGTATTATAAAAAATTAAAATTAATTTATTTTTATTTTTATATTTTTAAAATAAATAAATTATTTTATTATAAATAATATTTATTTATAAAATAAAAAAAATTATTTATACAGAAAGTAACTAAATCATTATTTCATCGATGAATAAAATAGATATTTGATACTGTATCTAAAATATCTATCTTTATTTTCAATATCTCTATCATTTAATATTTGATAATTTAGTTAAATATAAAAAATAATAAAATAATAAAAAATATGGATAAATTTTATCAACTTATCTAAGAAAGTAGTAATATAAAAGAACATAGGTAACAAGTTTTAAAATTATTTTTTTATGTATAAAAAAATATAGATAAATTATTTTTTTATTTAAATATTATCTAAAAAATATTTATTTAAAAAAATATGAATTCTCAGATAAATTTTTTAACTATAAAAAAATAGGTCCTAAGATTTTGTTTGAATTAAGGGATTCAGAGAGAAAGAAAAGGAAGAAATTTTTTTTTCTTTGTTTAAATATTAATTTTTGAAGGAGAGAGAAAGAGAGATACCTTTTTCCCTCCGCTTTCATTTATTGAATTAGTTTTTTAATTTTTTTAATTTAAAGCAATCAAAAGATCTGATATTTTAAAAAATAAAAATATCTATAAATTTTTAAATAAAATTAAAATTTTATTCTAAAATTAAAATCAGAGACGACTTCCACCACTCATCTTCTAATCTCTCATCAATAAAATCATATAGGAAGTTAGTAGTTTGAACTTTTTTTTTACTGATCTTATCATTTATTTTTTCAGTTGTTTTATTTTTTGATGTTAGATAAGTAGTCACTTTTTCTCAGGTTTTGTTTCGTTTTCCGTTGGATTTTATTTTCCGTTTGTGAATTGTTCTTGCTCAAGTATGCAGATAAGGATCTGGGAATCCACTTTGTGCTTTCTTATTCTTTGTGAACTAAATTTATCTGTCATTGTCTTGTGCAATCACATTTTCAGTGTCCGGTTTCCCAAGAGGCCATAAATTGTCTGTCATTATCTTGTCATTGTCTTGTCATAATATATTTTGCTCATCCAACCATCAAAAATTGCCACTGGTTATAGATACGGAGGACTCTCAAATATTTTACCTTTCAAGTTCATAGTTTGATTTCCAATGTTGTAGAGCCCTCCTAGATTTTGATCTAGAGACCAAGAAGGTAAATTATAACAAACATAATAAAATGAAACATAGCAGATGAGGTATGAGTACTCCTATTCCACCCCACCCACTTTGTATGTCTTCCATTTTAAACACAAGCTGACCCATCCCATGGATTTGAAAAATCCTAGCTGTGCTCCGTTCAAAATTAAAATCATTTAGCTGATAGATTGTTCTATACTTTGTATATTGTTCAAAATCATTCAAAATTAACCCACTTTGTACATTGTTCTATACTTTGTCCTTTTTATTTTGTAACATGTAAAATTTTTGATGGTAGATGGATCCTCAAAAATTTCAAATGGCTATTGTCGAATTTAAATAGAGAGAAATTAGATAAAGAGAAATTTATAGAAGGACGATTACTCAACTAATATACTTGATCGCTTAATGGTTCATTTTCAAAATGCGGTTATGTGACCAACGAATTAGTGGTGGTTTCAACTCCGAAAAAAAAAGAGTGGATGAGGAAATATTGAGTAAGATTATTGGAAGTAATCAAGGGCATAAAATAATACGAATGGGGTCTAAAGCATTTTTAGACTTATATGATTTGCTAGAAAAAGATGATGGTCTAAAACTAACGAGAAGAGCAACGTAGAAGAGCAAGTTGTTAAAATACTTTATATACTAACACATAATGCTAGAAATCGTGAAGTTCAATTTTGATTTTGAAAATATGAGAAAACTACAAGTCATCATTTTTATAATGTGTTGAAATCTATAATTGAATTAGCAGAAAAGCTTCTCAAACAATCAGATGGCTCACAAGTTTCGCCAAACATTCTTAACAGTAGTCGGTTCTATCTATATTTTAAGGTAAAATCATTATCCTATATTATAAATATCAAATAATTTTACAGTACATTACTATTAACATAGACGTGTAATTTCAGGATTACGTGAAAGCAATCGATGGAATGTATGTCCATGTAAAAATGTCTATTTGCGGATGCTCCTAAATATTATAGTAGAAAAGATTATCCCACATAGAATATATTAGCAGCGTGTGATTTTGATCTTAAATTTATATATATCTTATCGGGATGGGAAGGAACAGTAGCAGCTGACTCAAGAATCTTAAAAAATGCATTATCAAGAGAAGATAATCTTAAAATTTCTGAAGGTAATCAAAATAATTTCATACATTTTTTTATCTTATGCTCATTAATTAATAACTATATATGATGGTTGTAAATTTGAATAGATAAATTTTATCTTGTTGATGTTGGGTACCAGCTGACGGGTGGGCTTATTGCACCTTATAGAGGAGTGTATTGTCACTTGAAAGAATATTCGAGGAATCCACTATAAACTGCTTGAGAGTTGTTCAATCTTCACCATGCATCCTTGCGTAATACTATTGAACGAGCATTTGATATGTTAAAAAAATAATTTTCTATTATAGCAAGTACAACGAAACCCACATATGGGGTTAAAGCTCAAAAATATATAGTGTTACCTTGTTGTATTTTGCATAATTATGTAATGGGCGTGGGCCCAGATGAGAAGCTTATTACTGAAGTAGATGCTGAACTTGCAAATCAAAATCAAACAGAAAATAAAAGACGTGCTCAAAAAAATGATGATGAGGATGCTATTCAAAGAGAGATTATAAGAGACCATATAGCTACAGCTATGTAGAATGATTATGTTTTGTAACATACTTATTTACTATCATATCAAATTATTTTTGTGCTATGTTCACTTTCGCATATTTATTAGGTAATCCTATTTGATTGTTCGTACTTGTAATGCCTATATGAAACCATTTGACATAGTTTTCTTTTTAATAGTTTTGTATATACTATATGTTTATGTTATATTATATGTTTCTGTATATTTTCTTTGTAAATGTGTGTAGATTAATCATGCCAAGAAAGAAAAAAGATATGTATGATAACTCAAAGAAGGAAGAACCTGTGTTCTGAAACTCTGCTATGGATGATGCACTCATGAGGCGTTCATGCATCAACATAATATGGGAAATAGAGTGAATGGAATATTCACAACAACAGCATATGAAAATATAGTGACTGAGATGAATGAAAAACTGAACAAGAATTTGGATAAGGAGAAGAAAAAAATCGTTGGAAGACTTTAAAAGTAAACTTTTTGAAATGTTTTGATTTCTTCAGAAAAACTTCAGTGATCAAATTAGCTTGGGATCCAACTACTAAGATATGGACTACTGAGCTTAAAGTGTAGGAGAAGTTAATTGAGGTTTGTCTAAATCATTTATCTTTATTTATTAATATGTCAATATTTAATTTTGACAGCATGTTTATTTATCTTTCAACAGGCTTATCTTGAAGCTGAAGAGTAGAGGAACAAATCTATTCCACATTATGACAAGATGGTGATTCTTTATGAAAATGATAGGACAGTGATAGATCATGCTGAAACTGTAAAAGAGCTAAAACATCGACAACTATCAATGACTGAGGATGATTTCATCAATACCATTGATGGTATGGATCATTTGGTTTCACAGAATGAGGTGACTATTGAGAATATAGATGATAATGTGGAATTTGATGAGGAACAAGAAGTACATTCTCATACTCCACAAAGTACAAGTTCAAAAAAAAAAAAAGGTGTCGAAGGAAGAGAAGGAGCTTAGAGGTATTAGAGAGACAATTGATAATATGGCTGGGATAATCAAACATAGAAATAAGGCAATTCGTGAAGGAAATGAAATTTTTAAGAATGCCTTTCAGCGACTTCTAATTCAAGAGGATAAAATTTATTAACTTCTTGTCGACTTGACCATTGCATCTGAACATCTGACAGATGTTTATTTTTTTCTTATCAAGCATCCTGATAAGTTGAGAGGAATATTAGATTTTTCAACAGAGAAGAGGAAAGATGTGTTGATGCAAATGGTTTTCAATTGATACATTGAAGCAAATAATTTTTGGTTGATGGGAAAAAAGTGTTGATGCAAATAATTGATGTTTTTCTTTTTATTAGTTATTTAGGATGCTAATTTAGTATTTTGGAACCTATGTTGTTAAATTTTCTTCATGAATTGGCTAAATTTTGTCTGGGTTGGTTTTGACTTCATACCTTTATTTTATTATGGCAGTGGTATTCTGTTAATAATCTTTTATTTTATTATAGACTGTGCATTAGTTTTAGATAATTATTTTTTATACTCTTGAAATACATAAAAAAGGTATAATGATCTTTTGGATTTAAAATACCTATCCTCTATTTTCTTTTCTTTCCCTTATGAGGGCTATCTAAACAAGTGTAATATTTTCTCTCCCTTTCCTTTCTTTTCCTTTATGAAGGGCTATCCAAACAAAGAGTAAGAGTTATTTTAAAAATAATTTATCAAATCAGACTAAATCATCCGATTCAACTCAGCAAAATTAGATCGGTTTGACTCTTAAAATTAAAACAGGATCCCAATTGGTCCGAACTGCTCCGAACCATATGGTTTGGTATGATTTTGGGCTAAATCGATCAATTTGGCCCTGATTCGATTTTTTTGCCCTTTTTTTTTACAGTTGACCATAGTAGAGTCCTGGGAATGGGAGATCTTTTGAGTAGAAACCTGTGGGAGGAAATGGATCTCTTCCATCTTTTTCATCTTCGAAGAAAACTCCCCCCTTTCTACCGTTTAAGCAAGGTGCAAAATTAGAGAAGAAGTACGGAAGCTTATCTCTCACTTTCTTTTTTTTTCTTTCTCTTTCTTTTTTTTCAACTTTAAAATCCATAAAAATTAAAAAAAATAAAAAAAGATCATAATAAATTTTTGGTTTTAGTATAATTTCAGTATATTTTGTAGATCTATAGATGATGTATATAAAGATACTAAAATCATTAATTTTCATTAAATACATAATTTTTAAAAGTAAAATATATTTTTAGAATAAAAATATTTAAAAAATAAAAAATAAAATTTAATTATTAAATCAAAATATTATTAGGAGTTTGTAGGCTATTTTTGAAGTAAATTTTGTGCCTGTTTATCGAAGTTTTAATGCATCATATACATACTAATCTAGACCTAAAATTAAATAAACTTAAAAAATATATAGCATTTTATATAGGGATAAAAGTGGTGCGGATATTATCCATCTGGATCTATTTTTATATTCGAATCAATCCAAATATGGACAAAAATTTAAAAATCTGATTAATATCTATATCTATATCCATATCTATTAAAGAAAAATAGATATGGAGATGAATATACAACTATCTGATCTATATCTGAATATCCAAATCTGTATGTAATCTATAAAATTTTATATAATATTTATTAATTTTTAAAAAATATATATAAGTATATAACATATTATTAGTTTGATTTATCATCTATTTAGCAATATCTTTGATTTTATAATTAGAAAGTTTAATTATCTAAGTTATATCTGTAATTATATTCACACTTTCAGTATCCAAATTAAATTCGTATCCATTTAAAATAAATATAGATATAATTTTTTACATCCGAATAACATCCATATTCATATTTGTATTCGTCTAACAAAACAAATATGGATATGGATATACTGATATCCAATCCGTATTCGATCGGATTTCAATCCTAATTTCATGTATGCCCACTATTTTAGAAAAATATATGTAGCATTCGTGATGGGATTCTATTGCTCCTGATCTCCGCATCTGAGGTCGAATAGCCGAGGTGAAAGTGGCCAAAGTAATGCAGCTGCTAGAGCTTCATCAGAGTATCTGTAAAAAGTCCTCATCGGAGTGTTCTCCGGTGAAGACCCTCTGACGTTCAAGTCAGAAGATGGAGAACAATGAGAAAGAAAGAGTGGGAGTGGAGAATTTACTTTGAGGATCTCTATGCTCCTTTATTTATGGGGGAGCAATCGGAGTCGTACATATTTCGAAGTCTTGATTGCCTTCCAAATTTTGCATGTAGATTGATTCAAAGATATCATTTTCTTTTGTGTGAGACTCGATCGCTAAAGAATTCTTCTTTATCTGGACTCTCCCAATTTGGTAGAGAGGTAGATTCAATCAATGGAGGTTAGCAGAGAGATGGATTCTATCAATGAAGGTTGGATGACCTTCAATAGCTTGTCCGGAGCCGAGGTGAGGTCCTCGGCTACCGAGGACCGAGGACAGCCGCTACTTCCAGATCAATATGGTGTGTCCAATAACTTTTAGTCTATTGCAAATATGTGGTCTGATCAAGTCCATCTTTTGTAGTTCAGATGGTGTTGAGGATGCATCTGATCGAAGTCGAGGTGGAGATCCACAATAGATGCCCCCCACTCTTGAGCTCGATCTTGAATAAGATCGATCGAAAAGAGTATCAGTCTGAGATTGAGGTTAATTTTGTCGAGCTTTTTTCAGTCGACCTGCATTAAGGATCGACTTTGTATGGCAAACCATCTTCACATCTGAGCCGTTGGCTCTCTGAATCTGCGAGAGCTCTGTTCTGATCAATCTCGAGTTGCCACTTGGCGCACATCAATGGAGGAGGGTGATTCGTCAGTAGATCAGAGCCATCTGATCTCCAATAAATAGGTGCTGTTACAGTTTTACTTTTTACTATTTTTGCTGTGCAGAGAGGGGGAAGCTCTGATACTTATCTTTCGATGATTTTGTTCGTTTGAAGCCGAGCTATGGCAGACCCCCATCTTCGTCCTCTTTTCTGCTTGGCCGCATCTCCCTATAGGTCAGTCTCTTATCCTTTGAATATGAGTGCGTTGAATTCGTTCCCTTTTATCTGGACCTTAAGTGATGACTCAGGAGATGCAGACCTTGGATCTGATGTAGCTTCTTCTTCGGGTAGACTCAAAGTAAGTGAGGTGTCTGACTTTGGTCCATTCTGTGTGAACTCTGTCCTCGCCCCAGGGGATTTAGAGGTCCTTAGGATGAAGTACCAAATTTCGATCGAATTCTGACCGGAGGTTGTTGTTCTCAAGGAGCGCATAGCTCTTCTACATCAAGGTCTAGTCGGCCTTTATGAAGAATCTTTGAAGGCCGGCCTCAAATTATCTTTTCACTATTTGGTTGTAAAATTACTTAATACATACCGAGTAAGCCCTTAAAGTATAGCACCAAACTCATGACGTCAAATTTTAGCTTTCTTAGTCCATTACCTTTTCCTCGAGGTTGAACCGACCCCTCGTCTCTTCAAGGTTTGCTTCATGTTGAAGGAGTACCCTAAGGAGGTCGGATGGTGGTATGCCTCTTCTCGGAAGGGGCGATGTCTCTTTTGAGGTGCTCCTTCCTCGATGCATAACTAGAAGGAGCAATTTTTTTTGTCTCGACCGAGCAACCTTGGAGCTTTAACAAGTCGTGGGGTTAACCTCAGAGGTTGGCGGTCATAGCTCCTATCCTTTTAGATGCCGAGGAGTCATTGGTGCAGATCTTCGATCTCACTTCTCCATCGCTCTCCATCTCCTAATTAAGGAGAACTTGTTCAAGGTTGGGTTAAACCTGGCTGATCTTGCGAGTAAGTGGGTTTGTTTTTCACTTTGGTGTTTTCTTCTTTCAGCTAACTTCGTCTTCTGCGTAATTATGAGATCCGAGGATGTCGAGGCTCTTCGTCGGGCTACAAAAATGAAGAAGGTGAGTACAGTCCCAGCTCTGAAGTGCCATCAAACTGAAGTCATTCTTGCCCAGCTCACGGTCGGTGGTTCCTCAGGACCCAATCATGCTCCTTCGAGGAAGGAGCCTTTAGTGCTGCATGACGCTCAGCCCCTCAAGTCTATCGCCCTAAGGGATTCAGTCCCTTGGCCTTTTGTCTCTTCATCACAACAGAGTTCGGGCACCCTCCGGATTTTGGTACGCATGTCATCACACCCAACCAACCTATCGACTAAGGTTTCTCTCCCGATGAAAGTTCTGTCAGAATTCGAGGTCCAAGATAATAGGAGGGGCATCGAAGATTATCGAGTTATCCGAAATCTGCTTTAGTCGACAATAACACCCATCGACGTCAAGGCCAGTGGTGCAGAAGGGGGCGCCTTTTGAGTCCAAGACTCATATGACTCTCTTTTTTGGGTAAGTAATGATCTTCTGTCGAGCTTTTTTTCAGTTCTTCCTCACCATAGTGTATCATTATTTTTTTCTCTCCCCCCTTAACCTTTTTTTTGTTTTTTAGTTCGTCCATCATATGGATCACTTCATCGAGGTGATCTGAAAAGCTCGATAGATTTCCAGGGAGGCCGAGGAGAAGGCCGATCAGGCCAACAGGAGGGTGAATGATGTCCAACTCTCAAAGCTCAAGACCGAGGAGGAGGCCAAGTCATTAAAGGCTGAGGTGAAGTAGCTTGAAGTCGAGCCCGCCAAGGCCCGAGGTGACGTCGAGGCCCAACTATCCGCAAAGATCAATAAGTGGAAGGCAAAACTGGAGACCGCAAAGGTTGCTGTAGTCGAGGCCTTCCGCTCCTCAGAAGAACTCCAAAAGATCTAGGCAGAGTTCGGCTCTGAGTCGTACTTACAGGGGGTGGCAGACTTCAAGGCAAAGGTTTAGAGCCACTTTCCTAACTTTGACCCAGGCCCTTGGAGTCAGATGATGAGGAGGAAGTTGCTGAGGTCAGTGATGAAGAGATGCAGGCCGAGGAGATGTTCAACCCGATTCGTAAAGACCAAGTGGCTGAGCATGTAGCATTGGCCCAACCTCCTACAGTCATCATTCTCTTGGACCCGGATGACGTCAGTGATTCCCATGCCACTGGTGGGGTTTAAAAAATTTCGTGTACTTTAGCTCAGACATGTCTGGGCTTAAATGTTGGTCAGTCCATTTTGTTGACTTCAGTACTTGCCAAGGTATTTTGTACCAGACTGGTAAAAATTTTGTAAAGACTTTCTTTTAATGAATTTATCTTTTGCACATTAGACTAGCCATGTTGTGGAGATCGACTAGTAATATGTAGTTGAGTTTGGTATCCAACTTTAAGTAGGGATCTATGTAGGTTGTCGTTAATCAAGATTGCATCCGTTGTCTCTAGCTCTCCTAGGTTATGTCCTCCGAAGATGAGGTATAGAAATTGACGATGACCTTGAGTAGATTCAAGCTTCAGGGATCTATTATATTTCAATATGCTTAACTCGTTTAAAGATAAAGAGTAAGTTTAGGGATGCCCATGGT
Organism: Elaeis guineensis; assembly: GCF_000442705.2. Classification (NCBI taxonomy): domain Eukaryota; kingdom Viridiplantae; phylum Streptophyta; class Magnoliopsida; order Arecales; family Arecaceae; genus Elaeis; species Elaeis guineensis. Next base: position 114,487,959 of record NC_025997.2, read on the forward strand.
GGCTTATTTAACTCGTAGGAGGACGAGAAGCATTGCTTGGAGATTGGAGATGTGTTCCGCTCAGCTTGTCTGAGGACGAGGAGCACGTGTTGGAGAACCGCATAGAGACGTATTTAGCTCAACTTGTTCGAGGATGAGGAGCGCAAATTGGAGATCATGGAGATGCATTCCCTCAGCTCGTCTAAAGATGAGGAGTGTGCATTGGAGACTGTGAAGATGCATTCCATTCAGCTCATCCGAGGATGAGGAGCGCAGTTGGAGAACCGCATGGAGACGCATTCCGCTCAGCTTATCTGAAGACAAAGAGCGCATGTTGGAGATCGTAGAGATGTACTCCGCTCAGCTTATCCGAAGGTGAGAAGTAGAGCTATCAATTTGGATTGGATCCGTCAGGTTGGCCCACCTCGCCATATAAATAGGATGGGTTGGATTTATATTTTAGCAACCCATTTAAAAGTGGGTCACCTCGTTTGGGTCGATGGGTCGGGGCAGGTCGGGGTGGGCTGAACCGTCTCTTTTTATTTATACACACACACATACATACATACATATACATATATATATATATATATATATATATATTTTAAAAAAAGATTCTAATATTATTGAAGAGATAATTGATGAAGAAGAGGAAGAAGATAAAGAATTGAATGATGAGGACCACAATAATGATATAGAGAATAATTTTTTGAGACTTTGATTTATCTCTAAATTAGTTTGAAAATTAAAACTTAAAGTCTTTTAAGTTTGGGTTGTATTAAGTATTTAGTTTAAGTTTGATAATTTTATTTTATTACTCTAAGAATTGAGATGTGAGATTTTGATAGATTGATTTAAGCTCAAATTGAATATGAAATTCAGTTTATATGACTGTTTACAAATTTTTTTTTTTTTAATTTTGGTAGGTTGGCCCGTTTAACCCACGTCCCATAGTGGGTTGGGTCGGGTTGGAATTTTTTCAATCTATCAGTTAAACAGACCAGCCCACCCCGACCCATTTAGAGGCTGGTCGGGGCAGGTCGGGGTAGGTTGGGACAAGCCGGTCCGTCTTGACAGCTCTAATAAGAAGCACGTGTTAGAGATCATGGAGATGTATTCCGCTCAGCTCGTCCGAAGATGAGAAGCATGCATTGGAGGTGTGGAGATGTATTTCGCTTAGCTCGTTCGAGGATGAGGAGTGCGCATTGGAGAGCTGCATGGAGATATATTCTACTCAGCTCGTCCAAAGATGAGGAGTGCATATTAGAGACCATGGAGATGCACTTCGCTCAGCTCATCCGAAGATGAGGAGCATGCATTGGAGATCATGGAGACATGTTCTGTTCAGCTCATTCGAGGATTAGGAGCATGCGCTGGAGAACCGCATGGAGACATATTTCGCTTAGCTTGTCTGAGGATGAAAAGTGCACATTGGAGAGCCGTATGGAGATGTGTTTCACTCAGTTCATCTGAAGATGAGGAGCACACGTTGGAGAATTTGGAAGAATATACAGATGAAGACAAGAAGCACGCATTGTAGAATTCAGGAGAACATATAGGTATAGATTATTGGAGTTTCAGGTTTTGAAAATTGGAGTTCCGTCTAGCCGACGGAGGCGATAAGCTTTTGGTTGAACTACTTCATCGATGTGGTACGGGCCCTCCTAGTTAAGTGCTAGCTTTGTTCGTTCAGTCGGATGAGATATTTTAGCTCTGCGAAGAACAAGTTCTCCAGCTTAAAAGACTTTTCTCTTGACTCTTGAATTATAGTATTGAGCTATCCTCTGTTGGTAGTTGGCCATTCAAATTTACGCTTTCTCTCGAGTTTCTTTCAGTAAGTCCAAATTCGCCCTCTGCCCAATGGAATTGCTATCTTCATCAAATTCTTCCACCCAAAGCATGGGTAGTCCGATCTCAAGAGGTATGACAGCTTCAATCTCGAAAGTGAGTTTAAAGAATATTTCTCCAGTCGAAACTTGTTGAGCTGTGCAGTACATCCAAAACACATTGTATAGTTCTTCTACCCACAACCCTTTAGCTTGGCCTAGACGGGCCTTAAGCCCTTGTAGCAAGGTCCTGTTTGTTACCTCTGCGTCACCATTGCTTTAGGGATGAGCTATCTAAGTCAGCCTGTGAGAGATTATTAGCTCTTTATAGAACCATATGAATCTTGGGTTGTCCAATAGGACGTCCGTTATCAGCGATGATGGCTCGAGATAGGCCAAATCGATATATAATTGACTTCCATTTGAAGTCGCAAACTTTGACCTCGATGATAGTCACTAATGCTTCTGCTTCTACCTATTTATGAAGTAGTCGATCGCAACGATCAAAAACTTGTTCTGTGCCGCCGCAATAGGAAAAGATTTAAGGATGTCCATCCCCCACCAGGCGAAGGGCCAAGGGATGGTGATTGAAGCTAGAGGGGTGGAAGATCAGTGTTGAATGTTGGAGTTTCTTTGACATTGGTCATATTGGCTTACCAGGTTGGTCGCATCCTTCTGCATGGTTGGCCAAAAATATCCTTGCCACAGTACCTTGTGAGCAAGCGCCTTGTTCCCCAAGTGGTTGTCGTAAATTCCTTCATGAACTTCTCATGGAGCATATTCCACTTCCGAAGGTCGGAAACACCAAAGTAAGGGTAGAGTGAAGGACATTTTATATAGCTTCTCGTCATATATAAGATATTGGGATGTGAAGTGCCTTAGCCTCTTGGCTTCATCTCGGTTGGTCGGCAACCCTCCATCTTATAGATATTGAAAGATTGGATCTATCCAACTCAGTTCAGGATCTGCTTGCATCATCAAAGACTCCTCAATGCTTGATTTTTCGAGAGTTTCTAGATATGAGCTTTTTTTTAGGTCGGCTGCACCAAGCGTTGCAAGCTTAGATAAGAGGTTGGCCCTCACATTCTCCGACCTCAAAATTTGTTGGATGTTCATGATGATAAAGTTAGAGGCAAGGTCCTTGACTTTTTATAGATACTTTATCATGTTTGGCTTTTGTGCCTCATACTCACCTTGTACCTATTCGATAATGAGCTGGGAGTCACTACAAACCCTCAGGTGCCGAACTCCCAGCTCCTTGGTTATTCTTAGGTTAGTTACCAGTATTTTATACTCGACTTCATTATTTGAGATAAAAAATTTGAACCACAGTGCATACTTTGCAACTACTCCATTTGGGCTGGTTAAAATCAGTCCTGCTCTTGATCCCGTGGCATTAGAGGAATCGTCCACATGAAGAACCCAACATTGTTTGGGTGTTGGAGCTATCGATCCATCACCTTGTTCCTCGTCCAGGATGGTGCTTTTCAAGAAAAAATCAGCCAATGCTTGAGCTTTGATGGATAGCCTCAGGAGGTATTTTATGTCAAATTCTCCTAGCATGATGGCCCATTTAGCTAGCCGTCCTGAAGTGTCAGGCTGATAAAGCACGGACTTGACTGGTTGGTTGGTGAGGACAACAATCGTATATGTTTGAAAGTACGAACGTAACTTCTTGAAGGATATCACAAAAACATAAACCATCTTTTCTAGCTTCATGTATCTCGACTTGGTATCATGAAGAACTTGACTGATATAATAGACCAGCTTTGGCACCTTAGCTTTCTACTGGACGAGGATCGAGCTAATCGCCGAAGGTGAGACAGTAAGGTCTAGGTATAATACTTCTCTAGGTTTTGGTTTACTCAAGAGAGGTGGTGAGCCGAGGTACCTCTTCAGTTCTTCAAATGCGACCTGACACTCATCTGACCATCGAAAATTTTTTGCTTCTTTGAGAGCTTTGAAGAAGGGAAGATTTTTTTTAGTCGACCTTGAGAGAAATTTACTGAGAACTGCATTCCTTCTGATCAGATGTTGTACCTATTTGATCATCTTCAGAGATTTCATCTTTTGGAGAGCTTGAATCTTCTCGGGGTGTACTTCAATCCTCCATTGCGATACCATAAAGGTCAAAAATTTGTCCATGATGATGCCAAACATGCACTTGCTGGGATTGAGCTTCATTTGAAAATACCACAATGTGGCGAACGTCTCCTCAAGATCGGTGATGTAGTGCTCGACAGCTCTGCTTTTAATGAGTATATCATCCATGTATATCTCCATATTTCTACCGACCTACTCCTCAAAGACTTTATGACGAGTCATTGGTAAGTTGCATCTATATTTTTTAAATCAAACGACATGATCCTGTAGCAAAAAAGATCTTGATCAGTGACAAAAGAGATCTTCTCATCATCTTCAAGAGCCATTCAAATCTGGTTGTATCCGAAGAATGCATCTATAAAGGATAAGAGCTGATGCCTTGAGATTGCATCCATCAGTTGTCGATCGAGATAGAGGGTAGCTATCTTTGAGACACATCTTGTTGAGGTCAGTATAATCGATGCATGCATGCCACTTTTCATTAGCCTTCTTAACCAGTACGACATTGGCTAACCGCTTCGGATAGTAGACTTCTTGGATGAACCCCACCTTTAGAAGCTTATCGACATCTTCTTATATGGCTTTTTATTACTCGGGGGTGAAGCTGTCCTTCTTCTATTTGATCTAATGGTACTTCATATCAATATTCAGTCGATGTACTATGACCTCCGGGTCGATACCTGACATATCAGAAGCTGACTAGGTGAACATATTTGTATTAGTTTGGAAAAAAGAGATGAGGTGTCGACGATCCTCTTCACATAAATTTGAGCCAATCTTAACAATTTTGCTTGGATCTTCATCAATTGGCATTAAGACGAGATCTTCCACTAACTGACCTCTCTATTCTGTTAGCTCATCCCACACATCAAGCTCATGTATTGATTGTTCTCTCAATGCGTAAAGTAGCCATGTAACATTCTCTCGCTAATTGCTGATTTTTTTGAAGCTCGCCGATCCCATAAGGAGTAAAAAATTTTACTGTCAAATGGTAGGTCGACACTATGGCTCAGAGAATATTCAATCCGAGCCGATCTAGGATGACATTATACACTGACGGACTCTTTACTACAAAATAGTTTATTTCAATAACAATTTATTTTGAAGCTCATCCAGCTATCATGGTAAGAGAGATAGTTCCTTCCATAGAGACTGTACTATCCGAGAATCTAATTAGAGATGAGTTCCTCTTCACCAATCGCTTAGAATTTAAGCCCATTTGAACCAATGCATTGTAAAACAAAATATCTACAAAACTTTCATTATCAATCGAGACCCAATGTACATCATAATTTGAAATATTTAGGGACACAACTATAGGATCATTATGTGGGTATTTTATTCCTTTCAGATCGACTTCAGAGATAGTGATTTCATCATCGATCTCTCTCTTCTTCCGCTCTTTTTCTTCAGTTCAGCTTAGTCTGGAGGTACTGTGGTCGAGCTGCCCTCCAAAGATGGTACGGATCTCATCCACTATTGGTTGATTACTGTGAAGGTCTTCTAACCACAGAGGATCACCCTGTGGGTTCTCCTAGATTCGTCATTCATCAACATAGCACCGAAGATGTTCCTATCAAATGAGCGCTTTTATCTCTTCTCTGAGCTGCCAGTATTCCTTAGTGTCATATCTGTAGTCCTAGTGCTACCTATAATATTGTTTTGGATTCCATGCTCATGTCAGAGCAGACATCCTCCTCGATCAGGGGAGCTCTTCTTAGTGTTCTATCTCCATTAGTATTTAGGCTCGGGAGGTATTCAATGGAGTGAAATAGTGAAACTTTCATGCAGGGATTCTAGATCGGTGTTGTCCTACAGAAGAACTAGCTCGATTTCTCCGAGGTGGAGTTCGAGAGCAATGGGGCCTTTGCTTGACATGTCGATACTGCACTCACTGATAATCTTTCTTCTTGTCCTGTTCAGTATTTGGCTGTGATTCACTATTGAGATTCTCTCCTTGCTGATCCCAGGTTTTTTCTGCTTGAGCATACCTCTCTATCTGCTCCAACATTTTAACGAAATCCTTCGGATATTTTTTATTGAGCGAGAAGAGAGGTCATTTTGGAGAAGTCTGACCTTTAGTGCGATCATTACTATGGATTGGTCCGAGTTCCACACTTCCAAGATCGTAGCATTGAAGTGGTTGATATAGTCTCGAAGTGGCTCGTTCTCACACTACTTTATGCTGATGAAAAATTTTGAGTTGTGACATTGCTAACTACTGCTACCAAAGTGCACGACAAATATTCAAATAAACAGGTAAAAAGAGTCCATGGTGTTGGGTTGCAAGTTTGAATACCATTGACAGACGGCCTTCCTCAATGTTGGAGGAAAAACTCGACAAAAGGTTGTGTTAGTTGATCCTTGCAGGAGCATAAGGGATTTAAAATTTTCTATGTGGTCCACTGGATCGACAGTTTCGTCGTACGGCTCCAACTGCAGCATTTTGAATCGACATAGTAATGGTTCACTCATGATCTTTTGGGTGAATGGTGGGTCCGTGTTGAGACCCAGATCGGCATCTTACTATTGTGGTTTCTGTAGCATGTCAATCCATTGCTGCATCTCCTGAAGCCTCCTCTCTAGATCATCCTCCTGAGTTAGATGACAACGAGGAGAAAAATGACCTGGTGTCGAATTCTTTCTTGAGATCAGGGTGGGCGATCATTTATGCCTTAACGAACTGGACTATCTAGTTGGCTAAGACGACTGGCATCCACACTTGGGCTACAAGGAGGTCGGTCAGCCGACCTTCCTCTGATCGATTACAGAATTTTTGAAGCGGGATGAGGCTTGATGTTCTGCTGTATTCCCCTCACTGCAGTTGAAAAAGCTAGCACCTGTTGGACAAGGTTGTTGTACTACTCTTGGGAGATTGCTGGTATGCTGGTGGGGAATTCTCTTGGATCGATGGTAGTGCTGCATTCTTCGATCAGGCGTTGTTGGCCTGCCTACCATTAAAGCGATGTGACGCATACGATGCACCCCTTCATGTCTTCATGGCGATCCATGGTGAACTCTCTTCTCTCAGAATAGGATCTCGAAGTTAGTTAGGGGCCCTTCCTCTAGTGCCAAATGTTGATCCTGATCTCCACACCTGAGGTCGGATAGCCGAGGTGAAGGTGGCCGAAATAATGCTGTTGCTGGAGCTTCATCCGAGTACCTGCAAAAAATTCTCATGGGGGTGTTCTCCAGTAAAGATCCTCCGATGCCCAAGTTAGGAGATGGAGAATAATGAGAAAGAGAGACTAAGAGTGGAGAACTTACTTTGAGAATCTTTGTGCCTCTTTATTTATAGGAGAGGAATCAGAGTCGTACACGTTTTGAACTCTCGATTGTCTTCCGAATCTTGCATGTAGATTGATTCAAAGAGGTTGTTTCCTTTTGTAGGAGTCTCGATTGCTAAATAATCTTTCTTTATCTGGACTCTTCCAATTTGATAGAGAGATGAATTTTGTCAATGGAGGTTGGAAGACCGTAGCTCAGCCTTGGATGACCTTAAATAGCTCATCTAGAGTCGAGAATCGAGGACAGCTGCTACTTCCAGTTCAATATAGTGTGTCTAGCAACCTTTAGATCTATTGCAGATATGTGATCTTATCAGATCCATCTTTCGTAGTTCGGTCAATGTTGAGGATGCATCTGATCGAGATCGAGGTGGAGATCCACAACAGATTTCATATGGATCTAAGATTAAATTAATATTTTATAATTTTTAGATTTTATAATATTTTTAAATTTTAAAAATATAAAAATATATAAAAATAATTTAAAAATTAAAAATTAAGAAAATAAAATTTTATTATTTTTACATAATTATTAAATTACTGTAATTGTTCAATCTTGAGTTAGAGCGTGACATTGATTGAGACCACGGATAGATGCTTTCGGGTCGACATCATTGAAAATGTAGTTGGTACAATACAAAGTTCAAAAGAAGAGGAGTAACTAGGTTGAAGTAACACTTAGCTGGCGGTTATTCCAACATAGCTATATACAATAAGTGTCTATAAGAGGTCCGTCAACTAACAAGAAGCACTTTACTGATTTCAAAATAACAAAGGAGAGGACTTCGAAGAAGAAGGTGGAGGTGGACCGTCAAGCCACACGTTCACCTTCTTATCACTCTAGGAAGTCACAGGAAGCGTCTGCTCTAGATAATAAAGAGGCTCAAATCCGGGCTACCATTAATATAAGCTTAGAAGATCAATAGCGGCTTGAAGAGTTGGTCATGCATAGGGCTTAGTTTGACCGTTAATTTATGAGTCAAGGTCAAACTTTGCGAGCACTGCAAGAAAGTCAGAGTTTAGGAGGAACTCCTCAATTAGAAAGCCTGTTGATAGAGGCATAAGCCGCATTACTTTATGTTGGGGATTTAGTACCAATTGTTGTGATAGAAAGAAAGAAAAAATAAAAATAGGATACAATCAAATACGTGGATTAAACCAAGGTCTACCTTTATGGGGCATGCAAAGACTTCACTATGAAGAAAAATAATTACAAGAGGAGATCACATACTCTCAACTCTCATAAATCTCTCTCTTTCAATAAAAAACTCTCACCTCTCATCCCTTATAAAAGCTCTCACAAAATTTTTCAAGGGCAATCAGGGATTCAAAAGGACTTAACTACCCTTTCCAGTCGTTGGATCTTCACCGCTTGCGTCCCTGGCCACCAGATCGTGCAAAAAGCCTCCCAGATCACCTTCCAGCCATTGGATTGAACTATGAGCTATGATTTTTGACTTATGGATCAGGCCGATCCACGACATCCGTGTGGACCGCGCCATCCAATGTGATCCATCATGGACCGCACCAAAATCAGCCTCAGGGCAACGCCACATGGTGCCGTATGGGTGCACGAGCATACCGGGCTACGCATTTCGTAGGCCTACGCATGCATCCATATGCATGCACCTGGGCTGCACTCTGCTACGGGCCTTGTGTGCCCGTGGGCCATGCCTATAGGCCTTTCATGCCTGTGGGCTGCATCTCCGAGCTTCTCACATCTGGATTTCTCCTACAGGCTTCTCTGTCTTGAATTTTTCTCCTATAGGTCGAATTCGAGGTGTTAAAATTTTAATAATCTCTATCTCGACTCGACATTCAGTTTCTTCCTAACTTTGAGAGCTTCTGGATAATCTCGTTCCTATGCCCTGGACAAATACCTGACTGCTCATGTATGGACAAACATGGGAGTCGAGTCAGGTTGCTCGATCCTATTTTCATCGTATGCTATGACCTATCTGATCTGAGATCTGCTTAGGATAGCCTTCTGCTGCAATAGAAACTTCACCTTGCGACATCGCCTGTCATCCTTTCGAATCTCCCATCTTATGCCTAATCCACCTGCTCCTGGAGCTCCACCTCGCATTGAACTCCCACTGACTCCTGAAGCTCTACGTCGTGCTGAGCTTCCTGCAAAACGTAGTATTGTTTGTACTTTCTTCCTTTCATCATAACCCTATTGCCATGCAAGATCTTTAGGATTCCATCATCAGCTCTCTATCTGTAGCCGCTTGAATCTAGTCTACTCAGTAAAATTAGATTACTCTTGAAGCTGGGTATATATCGGATCTTATCCAACTTCTTCATTGTTCCATCATGACTCTATAAATTGACAGTCCCACTCCCTTTGATCTCACGACTCGATCCATCTGACAGATGAATAGTGCCCTCACTGCTCTCTGAAAGTTAAACAGCTCCTCTTTGCAACAAATATGATACGAACAAGTAGAATCAAAAATTTACTGAGGAAAAGAAGTAGATACCTCGTCTGATACCAGAAGAACATCATCATTAGCTTCTGTATCCCTACTCACCATCGCCACAATAGTCTTTGTCCAATCTTTGATCTACAGACAATCTTTGACTCAATGCTCCAACTCATCAAATCTATAGTATTTGATCTTGTTCGAGTCCCTCAGCCTGAACTTAGACTATCCACGTTGTGATCATCTACTGCTTCGTCTTCTACCACCACCACCTCCAATCATCGCCAAAGCTGAGTCATCATCTGAATTGAAAGTTTGGTTCTCCCACCTAAAAATCTCATTTTGGAGTAGTGAAGAGGTAACCTTCTTCATCTTGATGGTGCTCTTCTCTATAAAAAAAGCAGTTACTAAGGACTCAAAAGAAGGAGAAAGCAACGAAAGCCAGACCAATGCCTTGATCTTCTCCTCAACCTTCTCACCAATGTTGAAAAGATCAGTAAGAATCTTTTGAAAGTTACTGAGATACTCCTACGCGCTCTGTCCTCACTCATCCATAGCTGGTAGAACTGCGTATAGAGGAAGAGAGCGTTGGTGAGTGATTTCGCTATGTATATCTTCTCGGGCTTCATTTATATCGTTATCGAAGAAATCTCATCAAGCATATGGATCACTATATTATCCATCAAGTATAAGCAGATCATACTCACCACCTGCATCTAGAGTCATCTCCAATCCTTCACCTCTATAGTAGTCAGCTTCTTCTCACATAAGAGAGCATCGATTAACCCCTGTTGGATGAGCACATCCTTCACTCTTATTTGTCATATAAAGAATTACTCTTTCCATTATATCAATTGATCTCTACCTTAATTGAGCCTGACTTCTCCATCTTCTTTAATCTTGATCAATATCATCACAACCTAGATAATCGCACATGCTGGTACCACCTGGCTCTGATACCAATTGTTAAAAATTTAGTATCAATTGTTGCAATAGAAAGAAAGAAGAAATAAAAATATGATACAATAAAATATGTGGATTAGACCAAGATCTACCTTCACGGGGTATGCAAAGACTTCACTATAAAAAAAAATAATTACAAAAAGAGATCATACATTCTCAACTCTCATAAACCTCTCTCTTTCAATAAGAAGCTCTCACCTCTCACATCTTACAAAAGCTCTCATAAAACTTCTCAAAGAGACTCAGGCCTGTCGAACCAAGATCCTTTGATGTTTCTAGACACTTTATGTTGCTCTCAGCTACTACTCATTGCCTGCTACTACTTCATGGGCCATCAGAATCCTTTTATAGGGCAAAAAATCCAATCTAGATCGAAAATTGGGCTTCAAAAGTACTAAACTACCCTTTCTAGCCATTGGATCTTTATCGCTCACTTCCCTAACTGTCAGATCATGCAAAAAGCCTCTCAGATCATCTCCTAACCATTGGATTGCACTGTGAGCCATGACTTTTGAATTATGGATTGGGTCGGTCCATGGTGCCCGCATGGACCGCACCATCCCACACGGTCCATTATGGATCGTGCCAAAATCAACTTCAGGCCAGCAACACATGGGCGCGTGTGCATCCTAGGCTGCATGCCCACTTGGGCCATGTGCCCATGCCTAGGCTAGCACATGCTTGGGCCACACGTCCTGCGGGCCTGCACGCACTTGCGCCTGGACTGTACTCTACTACAAGCCTTGTGTGCCCATGAGCGATGCCTGCAGGCCACATCTTCGAGCTTCTCATGTCTGGGTTTCTTCTATAGGCTTTTTTGTCTTGGATTTTTCTCCTGTAGGTTGGTTTCGAGGTGTTAAAATCCCAATACTTTAATGTTGAAAACTTTTAATAGCAGAAAGAAGTCTTCTAGAGAGATTCTAACTAGAGCTACTATCCATGACTTAGATCCATGCATCTTTCCAAGCAGGAATTTCAAATAACATAAGGTTGATGGCATGTTGAAGAAGGATAAGATAAAGGGTATATGGCTATTATGTCCTAATTTTTCTTCAACCATATCCTAACACATGTGGCAGGCAATACATATTATCATTCTACCATTGCATCTATATAGGCTGGTGGTCTAGATGTAGATCCTCCAGGACTCAAGAACATCTATAGTAAGCTTTTTGATAATAATGAGGAATGATAGAAATAAATTACATCATATCAGAATAAGTGGCTGATATATAGAGTTATAATAATGTGTGATGGTTGGACCAATTCTCCCAGACGGAGCATTTGACATATTGTGATGAAAAAATATTTTTTTAGTAGTCCATTGATGCTTCAGACCAGGTACACAATACTGCTTATATCCTCAAACTAATGGATAAGATGATCGATCAAGTTGGAGAGTAGAAGCTCATGTAGGTTATCATCGATAATGGACCACAGTATAGAGCTGTAGGAGAGATCCTGATATAGCGATGACCACATATATTCTGAATACTATATACTGCACATTGTATCAATCTAATATTGATAGACATTAGGAAACTTAATAGGGTGTAGAAGATAGTGGACTCAGTGTAGATTATCATTAGATTTATTTACAATCATACATGGGATCTATCATTGATGCGGTAGTATGTAAAGAAATACATATTGAGACTAAGTGCCACATGATTTGCTACAAATTATATAGTATTTGATAGCCTTATTAACAAGAAAGTACACTTATGTCAAATATTTGTCAATCTCAAGTGGTCAGGACAAACACTGAGGAAGTAATGTGTAGAACTTAGTGATGAGACAAATATTTTGACTGCAGTTAAGAATATAGCAAAGGTTAACAAGCCTTTATATGAGGTGCTTTAGGCCGTAGATAACAAAGGATACCCTCAGATAGGCTTCTTCTATCAGATAATGGAGAAAACAAAAGATCAAATTAGGTCGACAGATTCGAAACACGCTCATGACTACATCCAAATCATTGAATATCGATAGGACTATTAGATAGATAGAGACTTGTATGTAGCAGGTTAGCAGTAAATCAAGAATATTTTGAAAATTTAATTGTTCCTATATTTGTGCAAATATGTTTAGCAAAATTTGAAATTTATCTATAGCTTATTATCCAAACACAAGTTTTCAGTACACACTACCTGAGATAGGCATGGATGACGAGCTTCTGACGTCCTTATGAAATATAATATACAAGATGGATCTCAATCCAAAAATTGCAGTTATTTGCATAGAAGAAGTTAGGTTGATTGTTTTTGTTAACTTAGATGTATATTCAACTAGTAACACATTATAATAAATATATTTTTTACAGATAAAAATATCTAGGGAGGGCACCAATAGCTTTGGAACAGATGTGACGATCATAAGAAAAAACAAGATGAATCTTGGTAGATTATATATGAATAACAACTCTTATTTGATATTACGTAGCTAGTAATAAGTGTAATATAATACAATTTTATTTTTAATTTTGTTCAATTTCAATGCTTTTGTAGCTGAATAGTGGATCCATTTCGGACTGCTGCCTCATACTATAAAATGACTTGCCATTCAGATCCTCTCCCAGATGGTCTCCTCGAGTGGCTATGAGCATAATTGATTGACCTTCGCCCCTATCTACAGCAAATAAAGAAACCGTCAAATACATAAATACCTCAACGACCTTATTTATATTCACTACAATCTGAGGTTAAGGTTAAAAATGTATTCAAAAGGAGGTTGAGTTGAAGTATTCATATCCGACTATAAATGACTTTTATTAATGACGAGAAGAATCCCATAATCGGATGAATTATGGACCAGCAATAGGAGCCAGAGCTTGATAAGCCAATATTGCCTCTATGACCAACTAGTTTTGTAGCTAGCGAGGTTGGGATGGATACTGAATAATGGACAATCGATAACATTCCACGTAGACTTCCAGCTAATCAACCATAGCAGGCTTTCTTGCAAGGCACGACGAGAGGATAGGTAGCTGCTCAATGCAGAGATAAAGAAAAAAGAAAGAGATAGTTGTAGCCCTATGGAGAGGGTGGAGTAAGTAGTTGACTCAGTTCACTCAGATTCAGAGATCAAGCAGAGCAGTGATGGTAGTTCTTCTAATGGTCATGGATCTGATAGTCAAAGAGAGAGCGGGGGACAGGAGACCACCGTTTATAGGACGTAGCTATAAGATAATCTTTGATTCATTGGTGTGTCCCATTTTACACATGCCATATAGGATAGCGACCAAGGTGCACGAGCTAGTAAAACCTATGAGGATGTGATTTAATACAGATGATAGGCTTCTTAAGATTATTCAGGATATCATGCAGCTACAGATGACTTTACATATGGAGTTGGATCCATGAATGTATCAGATTCTTCATTATGTGCTAGATCCTCTTATCCATAGTTATAAACAATTTATGATCCACACAGATATGGTTATGGTACATCCGAGGCATCATCTTTTAATGACTACTATTCTGTACAGTCGAGAGTATCTTATCGATCGAATTTTGCTGCCGACATATTTAGATGGACCCCTCTATAGCTGTACTATCAGTACAAGGACACCTTTCAGAGCTAGAGCTTCAACGAGAGATCTAGGACAAGTTACAATCCAGCACACATACTTTATGGGATGAGTATAGAGGACTACAATGCTATATGGTTAAGAAAATGTGCTAATATTTTATTAAATTATATAAATGATCCAGATATTTGTGAACGACATCGGTGCTTGACGAAATTCTAAATCTCGATATGTATCGATTATTGATTTCTTATATATTTTTGAATTAATTTGAGTATTTTAGGGTTCAATAATATCTAGCCCTTGTAAGGCAACACTCCTTTGATATAACATTATGTTAGATTCAGATCCACATTATACACTTAATTATGGATGTACCAGAGTGATACAAATGTTAAATAACATCAATAAATATCAATTTTAACTTAAAATCATTCAAAAAATAATAAAAAATTGATTAGATATCTAAAAAATAAATAAAAATAATAATAAAATAAAAAAAATGACATGCCGATTTGACTGGCATGCCACATTGTACCAAGTATCAGTACGATGCTGAATTGATATCGTACCATATCGACTGGCAATTGATACTATCATTGTTATCGATTTAGCCTATCTTAGTTTAAAGGGCATAAATATATTATCAATCAATTTAAAAATAATTATTAACTATAGCTTATTAGCTAAGGTTCCAAAAGATTTGGCATTCAACTCTTCATATATTTTTATAAAAAAGTATAAAAATATATGATTGGATTCAAATAGCGGGTATCTGTCTCAATCCTGAATGGATGTTAATTTTAATTTCCAAATCCTTAGGGTATTACTAAATGGATCCTATTAAGATTCAAGATATGTTAGATACCCCAAAAGATCCACTAAATTGCTATTTCTAAAATCAACCCAAATTTTTATTTTTACCTTTGAATTAAAAGTTTTCATAAAACTGATTGTTTTCATTTGTTTTTATATTTTTTTATCTTGTTTGACATTAAAAATACATATCATGGAATTTGAAATTAAACATAATTTATTATTTTGGATCATCTAATTTGTAGGCAGGGAGCTAGTCTATGTAGGTGGTTCTCTCCAACTTAGCCCCAAAACTTTTAGCAATAGACAATCATTTATCAAAGACATCTTTCAAAGAAAATTGTATATAACAAAATGTTCTATCGAGAATCGATCTGGCTCAGACCAATGAGTAGGATGGTGAGCTGGAGCCATTTGATGAAGGCTGAGTCTTTGGTCGAACCTCCAAGAATACCCTGAAATAGAGAAAGTCCACTTATTAGGGGTT
The DNA here is from genome assembly GCF_000442705.2 of Elaeis guineensis. Lineage (NCBI taxonomy): Eukaryota > Viridiplantae > Streptophyta > Magnoliopsida > Arecales > Arecaceae > Elaeis > Elaeis guineensis. Next base: position 114,503,375 of record NC_025997.2, read on the forward strand.
TTCTGGTGGAGACCCTCTGATGCCTAAGTCTTTCTTGGTGGAACAAAGGCGATTCTAAATAAAAAAATGCAAAGAAAAGAGAGAGAAGCTAAAGTCTATGCTGGAGGTTTAAGTGATGGCTAGGGAGAGAGAGGAAAAGAGAACTCTATGAGTTCAGGAGAGGTTAGTCCCATCAAGACTTTATCAGTCTAGAACTATAAGAGATCCATAACAATCTTCTGTGACACTCACTTTTTGAGTTCACATGTTGGACTCATTTAAACCTTAGACTTGAAAAGGGCTTATTCGGAGTCATCTGAAGGATCCTCGAGGAATAATTTATATAGGCAAGGGTCGGAGCCCATTGTGGTCAGCATCTTAGGATATGCGAGAGAGATTGTTGAGGATAATGGCTCATCCATTCAGAAGATACAATATGATGTGGTGAGATACGATCTCATGATCATGGAGATCGTTCTATCATTGTAGGCTAGCTATTAATAAACGACGGAAGATTTGGATATCTCTACATCTTTTTAGAGTAGCTATATGGTGAGAATTGGTTGCTGAGGTGAAGACATCATAGTTGGTTCCTATCATGCACCAATTAGTTGGTAGCGCCATGTCAGATGGATCAAATCCGAGGTACATCACAAAATATGATAAGCGATCAAATTTTTCAATACAGGATGTATTTATTAAAAAGATTTTATAGTTGCTCATTTCTATAATTGTACCTAATCACTAAGAACCAAGGCTACCATAGTGGTGCCTACTCTATATAACAATATATAGAGATGGAATTTTATAAAATCTAATCAGAAAGCTAAACACTCCATTAATACTAATAGTACATAAAATATTAACATCTAAAAATTCAACCCACCAATGCCTGAGTCAAGAAGGCTAAGCACTTACTACCTTTAAAGGAATGGTGGAAGGGAGATGAACACTATGGTCTTGCTGGGCTCTCCTTTGAGAATTTTTATTAGAATAGATAAAGATCATATATTCAATGCATCACCTAAGCTATTGTAAAGATGATATTTTTTACAAAAATCCTGCATCATGAGATATTAACTTGTCAATTGTTCATCGAGTAAGCATTAATTACATACAATTATAAGATAAGAATTGCTAGATTATGACACAATCTTAGTTTTGCAATTAAAATAAGTAGAGTGAGGCTTTTCTTCAAACAATGAGAATGCATGTTATGCTCACCATCATAGACATGAACGAAATCACTATAAGGAAAAAGATTTTCTACGACGTTAAGAAACGTCACAAAAAATCTTTCAGAATGTCGTTGAAGTCTTTTCACGATGTTTGGCATAATATCATCAAGAACATCACACTAGCCACATCGCTAATAGTCAATCGCGATATTCATCATAAAACGTCATGGAAAGGATGTCAAAAGTACGATATATGGCCAAACATTACGAAGCGTAGGTTGATTGAACGATGTTTCACTAATATCGTAGAATAAAAATCTGTCATGATATTTCTCTAATGTCATAGAACATAGCTGATTGCAACAATGCTTCACCAACGTCGCAAAGAAAAGATCTTTCGTGACTTTTCTCAAACATCATGAAACATGACTGATTGCGCGATGTTTCATTAATGTTGCAGAACGAGGATCTTTGGCAACATTCTTCAAATATCGTGGAATGATTTTGCTAACATTGCGGAACAAGGATATTTTGTGATGGCCATATTTTGCTTCATTGGTAGTTTAATTATAACCTGTATAAACTATTGTATTTTATGATATATATTCAAATATCAAGTAAATCATCCATTTTTAGTCAACAAATCATTCAACAACTAAAGCATGAACTCATATGCAATTCATAATTAAGATGAATCCATATACAAAGTTTATAATCCAAAAATTAAATTATCTTCATCCAAAGAAATGACATCTCCAACCAAAAGCACCAAGAGATCATGTCTCTACCAAAAAACAAACAAGCCTTCATCTAAGCTACCAATTTGCCTCTAATCAAAAGCAAACAAACTCATTATCCAATTGTTTATAATAAAACAAACGAGTTTATAAGTCGACAATCCAAAGGGATTATTTTTAAATAGTGGAATGAGATCTGAGTCTTAGAAAAATCTATGATTGGATTATTTTTTCTGAAATCATATGCCTATATTGATAGACCACATCATTTCATATATAAAGAAAAAAATTGCTACATACTAAGAGAAAGTGGCAATGACTACTTTGATCAAGCCTCCTCACTACAATAAATGACCCTTTCTATAAAGCCGAGGTTCCACCATGTCGCAAGTGGGGTGGTGGGATACGATGGATTTTTTTTTTGCAAAATCAATTAATCATAAGGGTGTTTTTTAAAAATAAATTTTTAAATGGTGGAACAAGATTTGAATCTTTAGAGAAGAGCCATGATTGGGTTATTTTTTTTAATATATTTTTTTATTTTTTCGTTGACCATATTAACCTCCCCCAACCTCTTTCTATGAATCAAATGAGTCCTAAAACTAAAAACTAGAAAAAAATTTGATAATACCCCACTGCTAAAAGGACTCCAAAGGCACAAACAAGCTGAACACGAGCAATCCCACCCAAGGCTCAAATTTTGTTTGAGCTCGAGCTTGATTTGAGCTAGAAAATACCAGCTCGAGTCAACTTTTTTTAAAGCCAAGCTAGCTCAAGCTTATGCCTTTTCGATATTCTTATTAGCCCAAAGTATAAGCTACTTAATTGAAATATGATATTCTATTTTTTACTATTAGATGACCATTGTAGTAGTTGTTAGATATAGAAGATATGATAGTTGAGATATATCTTGTAACAAATAAAACCTCATTAGTATATAATCTTGAAATAAATTGTTTAAAAAACCTTTTGTTTTATAAATTACTAGATATTGTTATCCACTATTTGATGAGTACATATATGTATGAGTTATGTACCGAAAAATATATATATTTTTATGTTGATAAATAGCAGAATGGAACTTGGCTTAGCTAATATACTAATCAAGTAAGTTTTTGTTTGGCTTATATAGTAATCAAACAAGCTCCTATTAAGTTGAAGTTGAAACGAAAAACTAGCTGCATATGAACAACTCATTCATTCACTTCAATGAAACTTTTCTTGAATGCTAATATATCACCTGAGTAATTCATTAAAAAGTTGAAAATCTAAATAGAGTTGACTTGGTTGCAGGTGAGCCAAACATGAGCAAGTGAGAGACCTTCAAACTTGGCTCTTGATTAAATTTGATCTAAACAAGTTTAAGCTCAATCTGAGTCAAACTACGAGTATCCAACTCAAAAAACTTGGCTTAATAAATATCAAGCTAATATATTAGCTCACCAAGATGACTTTCCATATTAAAATGGGAGATGAAATCTTGCAAATAAAGAAATGTACTAATGTAGTGTATTGCTACGGTATTACTCTACCAGCTTCCACTAACATTGTCATAACAACTATCATTCATGATTGTGCCTCCATTCCACTACTTCGCCCACCCTCTACACCATCTCCTCACATAGCCTTGATGACTTCCCAACTCTTGGTGTAATCAATGGTACGGGTCCCAACCCATCACCATAGCCTCCTCATTCCCTTATATTGCAACCATGATAAATAAGTCAAGGACATTAGTGGCAAAGATTATCCTTGAACTGATGCCTAGGTGGATGGGGGTTGCATCTTTCATGCGAAAGAAAGATTCATGTTCCTTCATACGAATCCACCATTGGATCGCACAATGGTGGCTTTGAGAGTTATGCATGCGGATGAATGAAAGAGTTTTGATACTTTGAGATCTATGTGGATCAAGATCCAACAATCAATATTGCCAAAGAATATCGATCATTCTTTTGCACGAAAGATGCAACCCACATCCCACTAGGTCTTTCAATTCAGCATCAATATAGATGAGCTAATGGGCCTTCTTTCATTGGGCCTATCTAAAAATTGAATAACAGAAGGGTTGCATGCTAACAAGATAATGCCATGACATTAGTGATCCTACAAGTTGCTTTGACTATCACATGGATTTATTCTTTTAAGTATGAAGTTTTATTTCTTTCTTATTGTTATCACAATCATCATTGCCGTGATATAGCAAGATGAGACCAATAATGCATTAATATTGTTTACCTAGACAAAATCATGAATAGTGGTGGTGGAGGGATAGGGAAAGACCATGATAATGGTGGCACAAAATTTCAACAAAAATGCATCATGGTCCTAAATGGATGGCACATGATGAACGTGCCGAAAGAAAACAAGCATGGTGAAAGAAAGCATCCAAAGTAATTTAATTTATTTACAAAGTTAAAGTTCTACTACTGTAAATGTTTATGTACATTAACTAGATAGTAAAGAGATAAACAAAAAATATTATGAAAAAATGTTTGACTGTTTCATCCAACTTAGAGAGAGAAAGCCTAGTGATACAAAATCTCGTTACTATTTCATCTTTTTCTGTTGGGCTGTAGGATTTTGCTATTAGTACTTATTTTCATCTGATCATAGTGATTTTGGAGGTTTGTTTTCATTTCATCGCAGTGGTTTTTGGGGGTTTGCTGGGCGGTTTTGGTCCTTGATCCCTTAGGATCGGACCTTTATTAGTGTATGGTATCTTGTTTCTTTATGGCGTCATCAACTATGGGGATTTCATCTTTTATTCAGGAGGAGGTTAGAGTTTTTCCATCCTTGAAATAAAAATGTATTATTGATGAAAGTAAGTCATTGGATACTAACTAGTCCCTATGCATGTCTGAGATAGGGGCTTTAGCATCTCGGAGGCAGTTGATATAGCCTTGGTCCAAAGAGGTCTTCTTCCTCTCTAGGGAAACAGATGATGAATCCAGCAAGATCATGGTCACAAGTAGTTCAAGGATCACAGTATTTTCACTGAAAATCATTGAAAGCCACAGAGGCCGAAATCACTGCTATTGAGCTGAGATTCAAGGATGTAGTGGTTTTCTTTGAAGATGAAATCAAAGGTTCAATCGACAGACGGCTCCAAATGGCTTTCTGTTATTCCTCTGTTCCTTAGAGGAGGAAAAAACTAGGATCCTTGAGAAGGGTCCTCGATCATTAGCTGGTCAGCTTCTTGCTATTCAGCAATGGCATCCGAGTTTTAGGTCTAGAGCTGATCAAATTCAGCATGTCAAATTCTATATTTATTTGCCTCACCTTTCTATCAAATTATGGGGTGATAAAAAAATTAAGAAGATTGTTACACAGGCTGGCGTCCCACTTTTTCTTAATGACTGGACTACCATGTCTATCTAGATGGGGTATGCTAGGGTTTGTATTCTTCTTGATTTAACCAAGACTATCTATCTAGGTACTAGGATTTGGATGCATGATACCAATCTGTGGCAACCTTTTGTGTATGAAGAGTTGCCTAAAATCTGTTATAATTATGGTAAAATTTGGATCACTTTGGAATCCTGCAGTTACTATCGGACCATAAGTTTTAGAGACAAATAGATGTTTGGTTGATGGATTTATGCAGGCAGGGTGCCAATTGAGCCTAATTTTACCCAGGCTAATCCAAAAATCAATTCTATGGGTGGGCAAACTTATTCTAGGTGGACTAGGCCTAAGAAAATGGCTAACCAGTCCCCTCATAGGGATTTTAGGATGGCTGATTCTAGCAGGCAGGTCACTCAATCATCATTTGCTCTTTTGATGAATATAAATTTTGAGATGAACACTATGAATAGCTTTAGGGATATAACTAAGCCTTTGGTGTTTACTTCTAAATAAAATATTTCTGTTGATCTAAAAGGAAAGTGCAAATGATCCCCTGCTAAGAACCATTAGTCGAGAACCTCATCGGGTGCGACTTCTCCACCTCAAGCAAAATTTCTTCTTACTCATAAGGCTATGTTGGCTCCTCATGCTACCGAAAAAGGGAGAACAAAGATCATAAGATATGGAAAAAGGTTGCATCTATAAGCTCTACTCAAAAAATTAGTGATCCAGAAGTCTCGTATGAGGTGCATAGCAAGATTTTCTCACATCCTTAAAGTACTAGTGCACAAACTATTTGTCCACATGAGGCTGTAGTAAATAAGATTCAATAAGTCTAAGATAATAAGCACATATTAAATATTGAGTCTACGTATGAGGAGGTATCAATTGAAAGTGACTCAAATGAGGCTGTTATGGATCGGCTTCATATAGATTTCGAGCCCTTAAAATGAGGATGTTAGTGTAGAATTATCGGGATGCTGCGGCACCTTCTTTTGTTAACTACATTAAGACTTTGATGCATAAGTATTCTTTTAATATTGTCTATTTTTTGGAAACTCATCTTGATAATCACGTGCTTCACAGATTTTAGCATCTTTCGAATCCTAGGTGGCTGCTCTATTCTATTCCCGCTAGTGGTCTTTCAAGAGGAGTTATTATTGCATTGCAAATTAACTTGGGGACCATTACTTTCATGCACTCCAATCGTCAAGTTACTTTTGATGTCCTTTCCCTATCTAATGAGCCAACTTGGATCTTGGGCCTTATCTATGCAAGTACTTCAGTTTTTGATTGGCATTCTGTTTAGTCTCAGATTCAGAATATCTTATCTCTAAATTTTTTTTTGCTCCTTCTTGGGGATTTGAATTGTATTCTGAATGCTGAGAATAAAAAGGAAAGAGGCCTCTTTATGTCAATAAAAAAATTTGAGAATTTAGCTTATTCCTTTGTCATACTAGGCTAATTGATCTTAGATTTTGGAGTCCTAAATTTACTTAGTATAATAATAGACTGGGGCTTGCCTGGGTTTGCAAGCGTATAGATAGGGTTTTTAGGTCGGATGATTGGTTGGAGGCCTATCTTGAATCAATTGTTTTTCATTTAACTAGATTTGCTTCCAACAATTATCCTCTTTTGGTATCCATCTCTCGATAGCCTTACACTAATCCTCCACCTTTTAGATTTCAAAAATTTTGGATTTCTTATAATTCTTTGCAGGATGTTATTAGGAAAGCTTGGATTGTGCCTTCAAATCTTTTTCCGACTGATCGTCTGACTTACCTTCTTAACAAAGTGTATTCTTTTATTCTTCGATGGAAATGTAACATAGGAAATCTATTTACTAAAGGATAGTAGTTATATGATCAAATTTATGAATTACAACTTTAAGAAAGCTTTCATGGAGGATTGTCTTAGCATATGCAACAAATTTTGTTGTCCCTCTTAGTTGAATATCATACCATTTTGCACCATCAGGAGATCATGTGGAGGCAAAAATTTAGAACTATTTGGTTAAATGATGGTGATTCTAATACTCGGTTTTTTCGTAGATCTACTACAATTTGAAGATAAAATAAAATTTTTAGTATTTATAATAATCATAGAGATCTTATTACTGATCAAGAGGATCTTAAGTAGTATTTTATTGATCATTTTAAGCAACATTGGACTTGTAATGGTCATCTTGCTAATGGGGATTCTATTTGACTTAATTCGATGCTTACTTCTTCTCAAAATGAGGCCTTAGTTAGAGATATTTTTTTTAAAGAGATTGACAAAGCCTTACATATGGTCTTCATCTGGATAAAGCTCCTGGATTTGGTAGTTTCTTTGCTTTATTTTTTCACCATTTTTGGCCCAATATTAAGTTAGATGTTATAAATGCTATTCAATTCTATTTTCATTCCAATTCTATGCCTCTAAGTTGGAAGCAAACCTTTATTCTTCTTTTGCCAAAAATCCAATCCTTGTTCGCCTAATGATTATTGCCCAATTAATTTATGTAATACTTTTATAAGATTATGGCGAAAATTCTTGTTCATCATCTCCAACCGTTGTTATCTTTTCTTATTTTGAAAGAGCAGGGGGCTTTTGTTCCTAGTAGATGTTTCTTCTCAAGTTCTCTTGGCTCAGGAACTAACTCTCTTTGTCGGGCTATGCTGACTAAAAGCTTAATAATGATAAAGCTGGATACGAAAAAAGATTATGATAAGGTATAGTGGTCTTTTCTTTTTACTATTCTTTCTCAATTTGGATTTCATCATCAATTTCTAGCTTGGGTTAGGACCCGTGTTTTGTCTCCTTCTTTTGCACTTCTTTTTAATGGTTCACCTTCACCTTGGTTTGAAGGAGCTTGTGGTCTTTATCAAGATTGCCCTCTCTCTTCGTATTTATTCCTTCTATATTCAAAAGTTTTTTCTATATTTTTGAAGACCCCTATGTCTAACCATATTTTAAGTCAGACCTAGCGTAACAGTTATGGATAACCACCGTCATAGGTCACCTACGGTTGCGGTTACTGTAACCGTTGCCGTAGGTAAAAGCTTTGTCATTCCATAATAATTTTGGATAATTATGTGAATCTGTAATAGTAAAATTAAATTTTAAGTATATCTTCATCATTTATTATTTAAGTAATTATCGTTAGAGTATCCTCACAAAAGATCGTCTTGATTCGATAGCCCTAGCTTTGTCGATCATTAGGATTCGATTTCGACGATCATGAATGATCGCATGATAATCTGATAGATAGAGATTATTGATAGATCTAAAAATTTACGACAATAATTTTAGTGATATTTGTAGCATACGATCAAAATTTTATTTCAATCGGACATCATTAGCATGGTTAATTTAGCATGGGATGATTTTGGGTGTTAAATAAAAAAATGAGTGATCACAAGGTCAATCAACATCCGATTAAGATATTTTTTTGGATAAATAATTTTTGTTAGTATTTTAATCATTTGTATAGTGGTGATCATAAAATTCAAACTGTGTGTATATGCATATCTTACAAAAGTATAAGTATAATTACTTAAGAAATTTAAAAATGAGTAACAAGTGACATATAGTTTTAGATCGTTCATATACACACGATTTGAATTTTATGATCATCACTATACAAATGATCAAAGTAGTACCAAAGATCATTTATCTAAAAAATTATCTTATAATTGGATGTCGTTTGGCCTTTTTATTATTCATTTTTCATTTAACAGTCCAAATCATTCCATCCTAAATTGACCGTGATAATGATGTCCGACTGAAGTAGAATATTGATAATATAATATAAATATTACTGAGATCATCGTTATAAGTTTTTAGATCCATTGATAGTCTCTATTTATCAGATCATTATGTAGTCGTTTGTGATCGTCAAAATCAAATTTTAATGATCGACATATCTAAGACTGTCGGATCAAGACGATCTTTTATGATAATACTCTAACGATAATTATTTAAATAATAAATGATGAAGATGAACTTTAAATTTTAAAATTATATCATATTCAAAAAAAAATAAAAAAAATTATATTCTGTCTCTATAGTAGCGGTAGCTAATAACCGCTGCTATAAATCTATGACAGTAGTTTACTAACCACTGCCATATCTACTTATGGCAGTGGTCAAGTATAACCACTACCATATCTCTATCTATAGCAGTGGTTATCACCAACCACTGTCGTAGACTGGACCTACGGTAGGGGTTACTGACAATCGCTATCATAAGTCAGCCTATGGCAGCGGTTATGGGTAACCGCTGCCGTAAGTCCAACCTATGATTTGACAGTGGTTATGGGTAACTGCTGTCATGGGTCCAACCTATGGTTGATTGTGATAGTTCTACATCGGTTGTGGAAGAAATGAATGATCTATATATAATGACTTAAGTAGTCAATCGCTCACTGCCCCACCTGCCCTTGGCCACCGGCTGCCGCCCTCGGTCGCTGCCCGACCGTCACCGGCCACCCCCTCCCATCGGTCGGCTATCATCCATTACCTACTGGCCTTGTTGATTGGTGAAAGGCTACGGCTGTGGTTTGCCAACCGCTGTCATAGTATTTATGATAGCGGTTGATAGAACTGCTGCCATTGTTGTACGACAGTGGTTGGACAACTGCTACCATAGCCTCTATGGTAGCTATTGATATAGTAGTAGTTACAAAACCACTGTCATACCTCTCTATGGCAGCGGTTGACATAACCGTTGTCATATCCCAAAAAATCGATGTCATAGACCTACGACGATGGACACAATAACAATAATTTTTTAAGCTAAGGCAGCGGTTGAAAATTACTGTCGTAGCCCTATGTTGTAGTAGTGTAAGAGCTTATTGTCTAAGAAATGGCTCTAATATTTCGCATATATTCTATGCTGATGATTGTCTTGTTATTGCCCATGCTACCATCTGTGATGTTGTTTGCTTAGCTGCCTTAATCGATGTTTATTATACTCATTGTGGTTAGATGGTAAACTTTTCTAAGTCTCAAATTACTTTTAATCCATCTACTTTATCTAGGATTAAAGATTTCATTTGTTCCTTCATTCATATTCATGAATAGAACTTACCATGGTAATATTTAGGTATTCCAATATATGGAAAGTTAGTTGGCCACTATATTTTTCAACATATGATTACTAAAGTCGCTCAGCATATCAATTCTTAAAAATGGAGGACTCTTTCCTTTGTAGCTCAAGCTACATTAATTCAATCAGTTCTTTTGACGCTTTCTGTGTATATTTTACTTGCCATTCATCTCCCTACCAATATTCTCAACAATCTTGAGAAAGAAATAAGGGCTTTTCTTTAGGATCACCCCTCTTCTTCGAAGGGTTTGCACCATATTGCTTGGGATTGGATTTGTTCGTCCAAGGCTGTTGGGGGTTTGGGTTTCACTTCTTTAATTTTTACAAGACATAAATGCTTGGCTAAGATTGCTAACAACTTGCTTTTCTCTCCTGATTCTCTTTGGGCTAGGTTAATTAAGGCTAAGTATCATTTCCATGGTTCATGGGTTAATTATCGAAAACTTGTCACTGCTCTATGATCTGGAGGAAAATCTGTGATATTCGTTCTAGGGTTCATTTTCAAACTCAATGGTTAATTGGCACTGGTAGCTCAATAATGGTTTATGTAGACCCCTGGATTTCTACTTTGGCTTTAAACGTGTGGCCAATTTATGTTAAAGTTAACCTATTGGGCCTCAATTTAAGAGTTTTTGATCAACTTATCCAGTCTAAGTATTGGAATATGGATGTTCTCAATCATATATTCTCTGTTGATCTTGTTACAATGATTCTTGCTTAACTTGTTTTCACATGGATTGGAAAGATATTTTGGTTTGGAAAAATTTTAAACTTCCTATGGTTTATCTTAAAGATATTGCCTTTCCTTTTTTCCATCATAATCCTACTAATTCACAACAAATTTTTTATTAGATTTAGCTGCTTAAGATTCCTTCCAAAATACAAATATTTTGGTGGCAGTTAACTTAGAAGCACTTACCAACTAAAGCTTTTCTTGCTACCTGGGCCATTTTTTCTATGTCTTCACAAGGTTGTGATTTATGTGCTAATATCATTGAGAATTGTGCTCATATTATTCTTTTTTGTTTCTCTACGAAACATTGTTGGTAATATCTTCATCGCAAGTTTTAGGTCCCTCTGTTGTTTTCTAATTTAATAGAGATCTTTTTTCTTCATGACAAGTTAAATGGACTCCCAAGAATAAAAAACTTTGGTAGCAACTATTGCCTAGGCTATTTGGCAAGCTCATAATAAGCGTATCTTTAATAATACTTATTATACTCCTCATCAGGTGGGTACTCGAGCCTTATCTTATTTCAAGCACCATATTTTATCTCCGAGCAGGTACTGGGATAGTAGTTCTTGGCCTTTGTCCACTCCTTTATTAGTGTCCTGACTGCCCCCTCCCTCTGGAGTACTTAAAGTGAGTTTTGATGGCTCAGTAACTTCTATGTGGTTGCTACTGTATTTCTTATTAGGAATCATAATGAAAATTTGTTAATAGCTAGAGGAAAGGTATTGTCTTCGATGGCTATGCCTTTTACTGAACTTGTTGGTGCATTGTTCAGGATAGCTATAAATTATCTTCATTTTTTTGCCATCATTCTCGAAGGAGATCCTTCTACAGTAATTTTTTGGATTTTGTCTAACCAAACTTCTAATACTGCTCATATTCTTTTGTTATAGGATATTTAATATTGATCCTACTCTATCTTTTCTTTTCGAGCTAATCATGTTTACAGGGAGGCAAATCAAGTTGCAGATTATTTGGCCATCAAGGCTTTATCAAGAGATTTCTCTTGGTCTTCTAATCAAGATGTTGATTTGCAATATAGACAATTACTCAATGCTAATGCTCAAAGAATTTTATTATATCGTTACTAGTAGTTGTCACTATATTTTGTTGATTTCCATCTGTTGTTTATTTTGCAGGTTTCTTTTACTAGATGTTAGGACTATTTCATCTTACTATTATCGACTAACATGGATCTCCTTCTTTCTTCGCTGACCTTGTGCCAGTTCTATGGGAGCTTCTAAAAAATATCTTCACCTCCTTATAAACTATAATGATTGGGGTTATAAGGTTGCTTTAAGAAAAAACAATGGTAGGAAGCAGCACTGATGTTGGAATAAGAGATTATTATATAATTCTATAGTTTGACTGCAAAGATGCAAAAATACTGATTAAAGGAGCATACTACACTCAACGGAGGTATGGTGGTAAATCTCTACTACTTGTCTATCACTTCTGCTAATTTTGACTACTATTGGCAAAGTAAAAAGTATATGATCAATGCTTCTTACGCAGTCAGCTCATTTCTAAGTTTTATATCGCATGGTTGGGATATTGATGCCAAGAGAAAGAAATGTTGCATGGAATACTTGCATCTCTACAAGGTGTTTTGGGGAGAGAATAAATTGAGTGAAAATAAGAGTGATTGGCAGTGTATACATACAGTTTTTAGGGAGATAGAGGGTGAGGTTAATGATCAAAAAGGGAAGAAACAAAAATAGAGAGCAAAATATGATGACAAAAATAGAGTGACTAAAGGAGAGAAATTTTGAGTGGCTAACATGTTATTTTTCTTCTTTATGCAGGATGTAGTTACTATTACTTGATCTTCTTTCGTTACTAAAGTATGTCTATTTTATATTCATATATGAGGTGCTAACTTTAGATTTTATCAACTTTGACGATGGGGCCATAAGGTTCCTTGGAGGAAAAAATATTGGTGGGAAGCAATAGAGATGTAGGTATAAGAGATCATTATCTTCATTTACAAATATAATTTGATGGTATGAATGCAAAGGTGGAAAAATATAGATTAAAAGAAAGTACAGTAGTCAAAAAGTGTTGCATCAGCATGGGAGAAGAAATAAGGAAGATGGCCTACTGGATTATTATGATATTGATGTTGCAGTGACGGTGGAAAATTTATATCAGGTGCTCATCAGTTTACCTCTTGTTGGCTACTATCTTCAAAGTAATATGAATACAATAAATGCTTCTTATGTTATCAGCTTATCTCTCAATTTTATATTCTAAGACTGGATCGCTAATGCAAGGATGATGATATTCAACATAGATCTCAAGCAACCTTATTTGAGGCATCGGAGAGAAAAATATTTGAGTGAAAACAAGTCAGTTTGGAAATGTAAATATATAGAACTAAGAGTTTGTTGGGAATAGTATCCCAAAGCCAATCGTCAGCCTGTTGACGGTTGTGCTTCTTTTGTATTAGTACATGAATTATAAATAAATAAAAGTTATTTTGGTATTTTTTCATCACAAATGTTTCATCTTCTAATGAACTCCTGTGTTGTGGTGAAGTCCTTAAGACTATTTAGACTCGACAAAGGAGGATTTGTCGCTTAGTCCTTAAACATGTTCGCGACCAAATGATACGTTGTTACCAAGGACGACAACGTTTATCGAGCATAGGTCGTTGTGTGCCATATGGGTTGGTTGTCCTCATAATCAAAGAGTGTGGAGACACTGGTATGGCATACAGGTGAGATGTAATGGTACATCTGCACTGAACGTGACCAACTCCGGAGCTATTTCTGCTGTCAAGATTTGCTCCGATGGGATATGGGTATAAATATCCCTCCGACCTGAGACCGCCACGGTGACTTGCAAGCAACTCACTGCACTTAGACACTGGACTACCTGAATTTTTAATTCAATGACGGAAGGCTGCTGGGTGTAGTCAAGTACTTGACTTGTCGGTGCGTGTGTCAAGATGGGATTGACCACTCCAGTTTAGGAGCTGTGTACAGTCGTGTTTCAATTTAGCAAAACCTTGGCCAGGGTAGTCCTAGTGAGGAGTCACAGGACTAATTGAGTTGAGCACGATTCGGATGATATCATCAGGGTTGACAGTTTAACCCTGAGTCGTCCTAAACACAGGGGTCAAAAGGGATGAATTATACGATAACCATATTCACATAGGTTCTGAATATTGCGATTGCGATTATTCGACCTATCCGGTCGTCGGATACCATTGCTAGATGGTCACTTCGATTAGTACAGGAATTGGTTCCTGTGCTACCGGCTTAGGTTCGAACCTGCGGGGTCACACACATTAGTGGTTCCTTTCTGATCAGATGGCTGATTATGAGTCTTATGTGTCTGGGACTCTATGATTGAGAATTAGGATTCTCTGATCATGAGTTCCACACATTTTGGGTACCAGGGTCAAAATTTTGAATTTTGAATTTGAAATTTGAACTCTTTGATCAGGGTTTCATATCGATGGTCTCTGATGCCTGATTGCCCATCGGATTTGGACTCAATATTTATGAGAGGTTTAATTAGTAATTTGATCACTAATTAACTCAATTTGATTGAGTAATTATTTTTGGATCAAGTCCAATTGAATTGAATTCAGTTTGGATTGACCCGATTAGGTTAAATGTTGACCTAATCGCTAAGGTGGTTTAGTCCCTGATTTGATCAGGGGTTAGGTTTAGTTAATTCCTGATTTGATTAGGATTTTATTAAGCCTAATTAAGCCTAATTAAGTTAGATTTAATTTATTCTAATTGTGCTTAACCTATTTAGATTAGGTTGGCTCAATTAGGTTCAAACCACCTTGACTTTTCTCCCTGCGCCACCTCACTTCTTCTGTGCATATTTAAATTCACGAGAAGCAACATCTCGTAAATTTTCTCCACGCAGAAGCCATCCCACGCCCACCCTTGTGTGCCAAATATCTGGATAAAAATAAGTTGGTTGGCCATTCAAATTCAAAAGAAAGTTTGAATTTGAATGAGCAACCAACTAATCCATGCGCCATGGTCTTATCTTGTGCGCCCCATATTTTACACGAGAAAATATTTCTCGTGTAAACTCTCCATGCACAAATCAACTCACGCCCCTTCTCTTCTCATGCACAAGTGGATAGGGATGAGTTGGTTTTGCATTTGAATTCAAATTTGATTTGAATTCAAATGTGCAACCACTTATCTTTATCCTCTCACGCGGATAAGACACGTTCGACGTTGTTTTAAAAAGAGGAGAAAGGTGGGACGTGCGTAAAAATTTTAGGAGAAAAACTTTGGGGTGTGAGAAAAGTTTGTGCGCAAGGTGAAGGTCCAAAACCTTCCGAGAGAAAAAGAAAGAAAAGAAAGAAAATTGAGCGTAGAGTTTCTAGTGTGTACCCTAGGGTTTCTACCTAGGGTTTGGGAAGTGAGATTGGTGTGCCACGAGTGTCATGAGTCCACTAAATTTTAGGGAGAGATCCATCAGCCTCTCAAGCAACCGTGCAAATGATCCAGAGCATCCGAGGAGTCAGCACACATTGATCGAAGGAGTTCGATCAACATTTGCCATCAAAAGGATGAAATCATGAACTAGCATTCGTGAGGAGTTGATCAAACGGGAGCTTCGTGTGGATGATCCACAGAGGTCAGATATTTATGTGACTGCGACGTGACGATTAGAGCCCCCCGACGGTGATCAGATTGCGGTGATCGACTACCCGCAAAAGGTGATGTGTTCTGAACACAGTACTATAAAAGATTTACTGATTCAAATTTGAATTTCAAATTTAAATGCATGCTGTTGTATGATATTTAGATCCTAGTGTAGGGTTAATTAGTATTAATTAATGAGATTAATTAATAATTCCACTGTAAAATAGTAATTTTGAAAAAATTTTAAAATTACCATTTTGCCCCTGCACTAAATTTTCGCTACAGAGTCACTAAGGGAGAGGTCAAAAATCAAAAAAAGGAAGGAAAAAAAACAAAGTGTAAGAAATTTTAACAAAAATAGAGTGAGTAAGGTGAAAAAATTTGAGTGTCTAACACATTATTGTTCTTCTTTGTGTAGGACAAAGTTACTACAAATATATGTCTTTTAAATATTGATACATGGCAATGGCCTATTAATAAATGAAATTCCAACCTCAAGTTACATCAAAATTATTTATTGGCTGCTATTGTTCATCTACATCAAATCACTGTGTCTTCCATCCTTCTGTGGGTTTTAAGAGTTAAAAGACTTTCTTCACATGTCTTAGGTTCTTCAGTGGTGGTTGTATTCATCTCCTCAGTATGGACACTGACGAGTCTTGGGAGAGGCGAGCTTTTGATAGACTATTTCTAAAATCTATAATGTTGGCATCTATGAGGGTGGAGTATCTACACGTTTGAACCTCGTATCGTAAACCCACTGACTCATGAAGATTTTATCACTTTACTAAGGTTAGCAGCTATATATGACTCTCACAACTTCTATCAATGTTTCTATCTATGATTGCTACTCAACTTTATTTAGCTCACAGGATAGTGTCTACTTATATGTACTATAACTCATGTTCTTCATTATAAGGTCCCATATTTAGAAGAAAATTCTACTTCCAACATGCATGCATTTATGGCTCTCTTCCATTGCTTAGTCCAGAAGCAGGAAGCTTTTATATATTTTCATTTGCTGGTTACTGTTTCCTCTACTGCCTCCTTTATTACACTATGTTATTTTCTTCTTAGTTATTTCATATGGTGCTTTCTTCTTAGTTATTTCATATGGTGCACTCTTCACTTGCATTATTACATATTATCAACTGGTTGTTATGCTCGATTTATGATTAACTTCCTCTCAAACCAAGGTTCAGTGTGGATGCATGGAGTTGCTATATTCATAAGTATTTGTCTTGTAGGTATCCTGTGTTCATTTGTCTTTGTAAGGAGGTTTGTTACTTGATGACTGGTTCTGTACAATGGCATATACAGTATTACACTTATTTCAAGTAATATAGCTTCCGCTTCTCTTTAGACCAAAAAAAAATTAGAGAGAAACATCCAATCTCCAAATTCATTAAATATATAAGAAAAATCAAAGAGAAAACCAACCCGATTTAATAGCCACATCGTTGATTTTTAATGTCCAATTAAATTCAGTTTTGTTGACTATAAATTATCTTTTAGAACCTCTATATTTTAATAATTACTACAATTATGAGAATAATGTGATTAAATATGTAATGCATCAAATGTTTAGGCTCATTTTTCTTTTAGTCTCCCTCTAACCACTAGATTTATTCAACTACAATGTATGATTTCATTCAATTACAATGTATGATTTTAATACAAAGACCATGAATAGATAGCTTTTCCATCTTTACTTACTATGAAACTGCATCAAAATAATTAGAACAAGGATAGACTATATGGATATTATTTAAGTATCTTTTGTATTTGGATTCTCTTTTTCATAGTAGGATACCTCCTAGTGTAGAAAAGAAGGTATCATTAGGTCCATATTGATCGTGAGTCAAGGAGGTCTCTGGCTTATATAGGAATGGACTATTCTTTTCATGTGAGGTACTTTCTGAAGGATAAAATCGTAAGGCCTATGAGCCTGAGCGGACAATACCTCACGTGTTGAGCTATGAGCCCTTGGCCACAATAGTGGTGCATCAGATAGGGGACTACCTCTACAACTGTGGGGCTTCTCTCGTCCATATACCAGTCTGTAATAGAAATAAATGGGAGGACACATTCCATTCATATATAGACTTTTTCTTGATTAGGAGGCTATATTGTGGTGTAGAAAGGAGGGCATCACTAATCTCATATTGGTTGTGAGTCAAGGAAGACTTTAGCTTATAAAGTAAGGAACCATCCTTCTCACGTGAGATACTTTTTGAAGGACAAAATCATGAGGCTCATGGGTCAGAGCGGATAATACGTCATGTGTTGAGCCATGAGCCCTTGGCCCCAATACCTCTTTTATAATTAAAACTCCTTATTATAAGGGTATGGTTGAATTTGGTGTTATTGTTTGCTCACGTCCTCATTATGTATGTGTTGTGTACAAATGATTGGAGCACACATCAGGACTTCATGTGCTGCATCAATATATGCCCATTACAATGCTAATGAAGCATGTATCGTAGGTGCTTTATGTCCATTATTGAGACCTATTGTCAGACTTCTAATTAACTTATGAATCTATAGAAATCTACTATCATTTTCAGCCCTAAGACGAAAATCTAGATGAAGCAAGCGATTCAGGATAAGCTAGGGATCCAAGAGTAAATCGGGGCTCTAACCTATCTGAGGGTTTCTGTCACTTGACGGTGACTTTGGAGGGCCGAGTATTGGCCTATAGAGCAGTAGGTCTAGGATTGCCTCGAGGGCTGGTAGGTCAATGCTATTTTCATGATGGATAAGATGACCCTCATGAGATCGAACCTGAGTTCCATTCCAGTAGCTATTCTAAAACTTCTTATGAGGTTCAAGGCATGATGATTATGGGCTCCACAAGTCATTCTGGGAGGTGATCTGTCAGTCTATGAGGAATAAGGGCCTTGGGATTTAGTCCCTATTGGTCAGGAGGGAGGCTATGATTGTCAGATATTCTACTAGACACCTTATCTAGCCTAATTGCTTGTGGAGTAGGATGATGAGGGCTCGGTATGGGGCATGAAGTTAGAAATTTTAGATCCAAGCTATTCATGGCATTCCTTTATCTAGGAGATTTGTTCTTGTGCCTTAGCAGCATTGGTCCAAGTCAGATGGTTGATTGGAGATGAAAAGTCGATTGATGTGAGTCAGGATGTCTGAATTTTTATCTTGCCTCTCTTCCATCGATCGACCTATGTCAGCATGGAGGTGGTCGACCAGCTACGAATCTATGACTTATTCACTGTCGATGGTAGGGGCTGGAGAGCATAGGATATGATCCATCTTTTTGATGGTTTGCTCATTGATTGAATTTTCTCACCATTTTGATTCCCATTCATCGATATCAGGACTTGAGGGTGTGGGGCCATTCATGTTGTCCTAAGATCTCCACGAGAGATCTGTCTAAGATGTGTAGGCTTGTATTGGATTGAAGGATCGACGCTGCTTGGATGTAGAGAGAGGCTGCTCATCTCAAGATGAGTCTCTTTCTCTGAAAGGTTGCTTGGGATCGACTTTTGATGTGCACGATGCTTAAGAATAGGGCATGAAGCTCCAGCATCTTATCCGATTTACGGGATAGAGTATGAGTCGAAGGAGCATGGCCTCCTATATTATCTGAGAGTGAGGTTGATCTAGAGGAGGACGAGCAGTCAATCTTGGGAGGTGAGCAGTGGCCTTTGGCTGGACCCTTCCACGGATACGATCAGCTGGAGTATGACTAAAAAATTGACCTATATCTAGAGATTAGGATGGCGTATGTCACCTATTAGATTTGACTTTTCAAGAACAGCCTGATCTTTGAAATCGAGGTGGTGCCTGCACACCAGATGTTAGAGAGAGCCATATGCTTGGCTATGGAGTATAGCCATTTCGATGCTACTAGCCCATCCCTATATGCATCTGATTGCTAGGACTCTTATGCTGCCTCTGTAGCGATCCAGAAGATTATTTTCATATCCTAATAGCCTCCTCTTTTAGGGTTTGTCAAGGTTAATTTTGAAGGTAGCATTAGGGATGGCTGGGATGGTACTAGCTTTATCATCTAGGGTTCGGATGCTATGTTGTTGGTGGTGGGGGGCTCATATCTTTTTGAGCCTTCTGTCCCCAAAACTGAGCTTCGAGCCATCTAGGTGAATATTCTTTATATCAAGCAAGAGCTACTAATAGTGAGGATTCTCATAGAGGGAGATTCTGCCATCATCAATGGTTGGATTTGAGATGACTGACACAAAGCAGCTAGATGCTCATTTGTTCTTTTATTACATTTGGACTTCCTTTCATGGTTTAATTGTGATATCTGTTTGGTACATCTTCTAAGAGGCAAACAGTACCACCATAGACTAGATCATATCTTATGTTGCTGAGTATACTAGATACTGGACCTGACAACAGGATCAAATTTTTTCACGAGTTTTATAAGATCTTTTATTTTCTAACCTTTTGGGGTGTGCACATACTAGAGTGGTGTGAGCACCTGCTTGTATAAAAAAAGCATGTATGGCTCAGGCATGTGCACCAATCATATGCATGTAATACATGCATGCAACAAAGAATCCATACCTGCTTATGGTCATACCTTCATTAGAGTCCCAAAATGGCTAGAAGAAAGAAATAGAAAAGAAAAAAAAATCCCAAAATTTGTGAAAAAGGGTGCAAAGTTTAAAAGTTTCTATTTCTTAATTATTGATCAAATTACAAGTTTTCTTTTGGAGTATCTATTTCATTATTTATTATAATTATTAAAGATATATAATTATATAAAATATCAAATTTTCTTAGCTTTTGGAAAGATCCATTCTTTCCCCTCCTTTTTCTTAATATCTTCTCTCCAATCATTGAGCTTACTCCATTAAAAATACATAAAATAGAATGATCATAAACCAAAAATATCTTATTTGTGATACATTTTATTTTGAGAAGAAAAGAAGGGCATGTTGCATCCTCCCATATTCAAAATGAAGAGAGTATTCTCTAATTCTAAAACTATCACTTTACATATAGCATAGATAACAACCACAATATTCCTGGGGACAAAATATAAATTGACATAAAAAATCTTAAGCTATCAGCAACTGTCGATGGTCTATGAGTAGGGTGAATGCTATCTTTGTGGACCTTTTATAAATTTTTTGTTTTAAATAAATCATATTTTATTTAATTGCAAAATTACTATTACAAGGGAATATTTATTTAGAGTGGGGTCAAAGAAATCTGGTCCTTTATCCAAGATGAGGTGAAACAACATAACCCATCGGATAAGGGTAAACCACTTTATGTACATCCACATTTTAACTATCCAGTAGTCTCATGTTAAAATTTTTCAAATATAAATGGTTAATTTTTCTTTTCCACTTCTCAAGGTGATACTTTTGCTTTTTATGTAAGGTAAGAATTCATTTACCATTAGAAGAGTTAACACCCATGAGGTAATAACAAATTAAAACAATATTTTTGATATCATGTTAATGTAAAAATAAAAGACAAAAAGATATGGGTTACAAAATTCATATATCACAAAATCCTAGCTAAGAAAATCCAAAACTGTGTTATCATACAAAGAACAAAGAATATCTCAACCCAAGCCTACCATAAAATTTGCCATATATTTCGGAGAGTATGACCTCCGAATATGCAATGGCTCACCCCTATATAGTAACTTAATAATAAAGGTGATAATATAAACATTGTTTTTAAACAATAAAATATATTATGATTCAATCCTTTAACACAAAATTAAGCATATCAATAACAAATCCAAAGCACAACCTTTAACATCAAAATCAAATCTAACCACATACATACATACACACACACACACACACACACATATATATATATATATATATATATATATATATATATATATATATATATATATATATATATATATAGCCGAGACACTGAACAATCTCAAAGATTGATAATACAATCTAAAACTTTAATAGAACTCAGATTTAATAACCAGCCTTTCTTGCAAACGATTTGCTCTTTGTAATAGCTTTAAGTATCCCGCTCCTCTTAGAAAATTAAAAAGAACAAGGTGAGTTTGATAACTCAATAAATATCCCACCACTTATAATATATCATAAATAAATGATAAGTGCATCCACCTTAGACACATAGAGGAATAGAGAATTAATTGATCACAAGATTTCTTAGACCTTAGTATACACTCATCTATGAATAAACGAATCGCATGCAAGTTCATTTAGTTATATTATATAAAAGAAGAATGCTAATGGTCATCTTTTACGATATCACTCAAATCATGGATCCTAAATGGTATTTGACAATTTGGTAGAATAGTAGTCATGCCCTTACTAGTAGCTAAATACCATCTATTGCTTGTGTGCTGCATCAATTTCTGAATACTATGTTGAACAAGTTATTTAGTCATTGACTGAAAGAGTAATATGCAGTTGTACCAAAAAAAAAAAAAAAAAAAAGAAGAAGTGATGTATAGCAATACCCTTCATAGCCAAAAAATTTCTCCATATGCACCTAAGCATATGCTACATTCATTAGCATATGAATTTGATTTTCAAGTGTTGAGCCTAAGTTAGGATGGGATCCAATATACTTGTTCTTATATCTTTCATATTTTAATAAATTTTGTTATTATCAATTATTCAGTATATTTAGAGATTATTATTATTATTTTTTTTTGGTAGAAGAATAATTCTTTAGTTAGTAGCTTTGATGCATAATGAAAATTGAGCTTTCAAAATAATAATAGCTGCTTGAGATGTGGACAACCCCACCCGGTCCTAATCCAACATCCAATTTGATCATAGATTGAAATGTACGATCCAATTGGAGGGATCCGCACCACGATTTGACCTCATCCAGACTTCAGTCCGGACCATAAAAAGATGGAATCAAGTTATCAAACCCGTCAGGCGTGGCCCTTGGGTTGGGAAGTGTCTGGATCCTACCTGACCCGATCCGATAGCAAAGCTAAATCAAAGATTCAAAGTTCAACCGGACAAGAATCGCCTCAAACCAATTTAAAAAATCCGCATCGGACCCGTTTAAAACGGTGCTAGCCCTACCTTCAAATAGCGAGAGAGCCGAGTTGCTGAGCCCAGAACAAGCTAAATGGCCGCCTCCGAGACCTCCTCATCTTCCGAGTCCGAAGACCACAGACGAAGCCGCCGCGACGGCCGGAAGTCCCGCCACCGCGGTGACCCCGATCTCGACGCCCGTAACAGCCGCGACAAGCCTAGATCCGGCGGTGCTGATTCTAGGGATCTTCGCAGAGACGAAAGGAAGCACCGCGACCGCGGTCGTAGCAGCTCCGGCGACGAGGGTTCCGATTCGGATGGCCGAGGGAAGAGGCGGAGCTCGGCGAACGATCGCCGGCAGCGTCGGCACGCTGACGAGGGAGAGAAGGCGAGGAACCACCGGTCGGACGGGAGGGGTCGAAGGAGAGACGAGGACGGTGAGGATGGTAGAGAAGATAGGGTTCGAGAGAGGGACAGGAAGCGAAGGTCCGACGAGGAGGGAAGCCCTCGGAGGCGAGAGAGGACCAGAGACGAGGGGCGCCACAGGTCTCGCGATGAAGATAGCCCTCGCCGGCGAGACAAGAAGACAGACAGAGATCGGGATCGCAGGAAGCAGCACTCGGATGATGATAGAAGCCCTCGAAGGCGAGAGAGGACCACAGACAATGGCAGAGACCGGTCCGGAAATGATGATGACCGTGGAGCACGGCATAGAAGTCATAGAGACAGAGATATGGACGAAGAAGGCCATCCAAGAGTTGGAGAAGCCAAGAAAGTTGAAAACGAGCTGCCACCGCCGCCGCCAATCCCTGATTCCATTGCGGGAAGGACTGGTGGCATATACATCCCCCCATTCAGGATGGCACAGATGATGCGGGAGTTGCAGGACAAGAGCAGCGAGGCCTACCAGAGGCTCAGCTGGGATGCTCTTCGGAAGAGCATTAATGGACTGGTGAACAAAGTCAATGCCACCAACATCAAGAATATAATCCCCGAGCTCTTCTCAGAAAACTTAATTCGTGGGCGGGGCCTGTTCTGCCGGTCATGTATGAAATCACAGATGGCGTCACCTGGTTTTACAGATGTATTTGCTGCGTTAGTTGCTGTTGTGAACACCAAGTTCCCAGAAGTGGGTTTACTTCTATTGAAAAGAATCGTGTTACAACTCAAAAGGGCATATAAACGGAATGACAAGGTTTGCATTTATGTTCCTCACCTTTCAGTTTCTATTGTCTTTTAATTAGGAAAGGATGATGTACTAATATATTTAGCGAATATTTTTGATGTCAGCCTCAATTACTCGCTGCAACAAAATTTATAGCTCATCTTGTGAATCAACAAGTAGCACATGAGATTATTGCATTAGAGCTTCTAACGGTGCTGTTGGAAAACCCTACTGATGATAGTGTAGAGGTAAAGTTTTCTTTTATAAGTGTTTTCATCATGCTGAGTTTAGTCAACCTGTCCTTATGTGTACATCTTCTATTCTTGTGCAGGTAGCTGTAGGTTTTGTTAAAGAATGTGGAGCATTGCTTCAGGACTTCTCCCCTCAAGGTCTCCATGGTGAGTGGGATTTAGTTTTTAGTGCAAATTGTAATTTTATTTTGCTGATGTGTGCTTGGGGCATTTTAGCTTGATAATTTGATTATGCTCTACAGTTTGTTTCATTTGTGGAAGTTGATTATATAACTGTTGTCTATCACCTACAAAGATGTGCTTATACGTACATAAATTCACACATACACACACATATATTTATTTATTGTTATGTCGAGGGAGGATGTAGATAGGTATCATCTAAATAGTGATCTGAGTTTAAAATGTATGCCACGAACAGCCACTTTTACAAATAAAATACCTGGTCTCTTATTTGGTTCTTGTTTATGTTCTAGCTTCCTAAAGTTTGATTTAAAAAAAGATCTTCTATAGCTGCAAACTGCAGATTCTCGCTTGTTAGAGAGTTACTGATGAAGTGAATTTCAAGTGACTTGAGTAACCTTATTATATTGGGAGTGAAATCTGTTAACAAGATGGAAAAAGGCTCGTAAATAAAGCTAAGTGTGTGGTGTATGATGATCTCTATGATAGTTTAGGTTCAAATGAAGGGGAGTATGAACTTTATAAACTAGCTAAAGTTAGAGAAAAGAAATCTAAAGATGCTGATTGAATTAGATGGATTAAGAGTGAGGATATAGGATTGGTGAAAAACGAGAAAACTAAAAAAAAAAAGATGGAGACATTATTTTGAAAAGATTTTCAATGGGATTCTACTATAGACATTTTTATCGGAGAAGTGCAGTTAGGGAGGAGGCGACATTCTATATGTATAATCCATAAGAGAGTAGTGGAGATAGCTGAAAATAATGCCAAATGCTAAGACAATAGGACTATATGAAACACCTATTGAGGTTGGGAAAATCATAGAAGATACTGGGCTAACTTGGTTTATTAACTTATTTAACTCGTTTCTAAAAAAACAAGAAAACTTCAAATGATTGGAGGAGAAGTCTGTCCATAAGAGCAAAGATGATGTACAAAATTGTTCTGATAATTGAGAAATTAAGCTGAGGACTACCGTAATCATAACCTTAACAATTGTTCCTTTTTTAGCTATTTGGAATCGGTTTTATGAATCCTCTTTTATCGAGAATTCCAATTTATGGCCACCACTGATGTTATGAGTCACTTTATGAAATTGTAGAAAAGGGTAACTGGACAAGGATTAAGAAAAAAAACAACAACAATTTGGGTTTATGCTTGAAAGGTCAACAGCGGACTTGCTTTTTACTTAGGCAGTTGATGGAAAAATATAGAGAAAATGAAGAACTTTATATGTGGTCCTTAGTAACTTAAAAAAAGCTTATAATAGAGTACCAAGAAAAGTAATTTGGTGGGGTTTAGGAAGCAATAGTGTAGATAACAGTGTATTGAAATATTTGAGAATATATGCTGTAGCATTGAAAAGTGTCAGGAGGAGTTGTGGTACAAGCGTGCTTCTGACCAAAATAGGTCTATTCCGAGGATCAATGCTAAGCTCTTTTTTGTTTTTTGGGCACTAATTATGGATGAACCTACTGCTAACAAACAAGACTTATTGTTGTGTATGTTGTTTGTTGAGAATATAGTGTTGATTGATGAAAAAAGAACTAGTTTAAATACTAAATTGGGCTTATGGAATGAAGCTTTAGAGGATAGAGTCTTACAAATCAATGGAACAAGGACAATGTATATGGAATGTAAATTTGTTGAGAATGGAAATGAAGGTGAGATTACAGTCAAGATTGATGGATTAAGAGATACCATTGAGTGATTAGTTCCATGATTAGCATCTGTTATACAAATTAATGGGGTGATAGGTGAAGATATAGGTAATAGAATTAAAGCTGGTTGGACGAAGAGGTGTATATGGAGTATTCTGTGATCGACACATACCTCGGAAATTTAAGGGAATAGTCTATGGAACAATGACAAGGCCTGGAATGTTGTATAGCTTGGAATGTTGGTTCATAATGAGAGTTTATGAGTAGTGTGGTAGAGATGAGAATGTTAAGATAGATCTTTTGTAAAACTAAAAATGATAGATTAAGAAATTAATATATTAAAGGTTACAAGAGTTGCATGTATTAAGCATAGAGTGATGGAAAATTGTTTGAGATGGTTGGGACATTTATAATGAAGATATAAGGAGGCTCCATTAAGAAGCATTTAAATTTTCGTGTGGAAGGTTGTAAGAAAAAGAGGAGAAGATCCAAGGTAACATAGATGGAGGTTATGAGGAAGGATATGGAGAAGCTAGAAATAACTTCATAGGTAGTCCGAAATAGCAATACTTAGCAAAGGTCCATAAAGCCAATCCCAAATAGTTGGGAAAAGGTTGGATGGTTATGATTGTGTATTTAATCTTTAATTCAGATCCATGAAGTAGTCACACTTTGATATACATACATATATATATATGTGTGTGTGTGTGTGTGTGTATGTGTGTGTGTGTGTGTGTGTGTGTGTGTGTGTGTGTGTGTGTATACATATATATCTATATATATATGTGTGTGTATATATCTATATATATATATATGTGTATATACATATATATCTATATATATATGTGTGTGTATATATATATATATGTATGTATGTATGTATGTCTGTATGTGTGTATGTGTGTGTATGTGTATATATATATGTGTGTGTATGTGTATATATATATCAGATAAAGTTTTAATTTAGGATATTGATCTCAATTGTCAAACCATTGCTTGAATAAGTTTTTGTTAACATTTAATACCACTAGAGTATGTATTGGTGGTTATTTCCTATTTTCTCTTCATTGCTTTACTCCCTTTTTTATTCTTGCATTACCTAGCATAACAACTTTCACCATTGCTATCCAAAAGAGTTGATGTTGTATGTTTAGATAAAAAGGCGGACTGGTGCATGAGGCTTCTGCCACTGCAGGGTCTCTAGAGGGTCAGATATACACAGTCTTACCTCCATGTGCGGAATATTGTTCCCCATGTTTTGAACCCATGACACCCAGGTCACAAGGGAGTGACTTTATTGTTACACCGAAGCTTGTCCTCATGTTGCATGGTTCGATTAAGCTGCAAAAACATTGCATTATTTGTGGGAAATGCTAAGTTATGTGGCAGGAAGTTCTTTTTGGCAATGAGATCACAGTATCTCAGTTATATTCTGCTGTATAGATATAGTCTAAATCATGTAGGATCTAATGATGCTGTATTTGTACATATGGTCATATGGAGTCCACATTCCTTTTCTAATCTTATCTAGGTCTTCCATTTTTGCAATCAACCTTTAATATTCTTATATTCTAGTGACGTTTGCAATGATAAATTAGCCAAAAGTTCTCCATGTTGGTTCCTGCCTATTCCAGTTATGTTTGTGATGACAAATTAGCCAATACGTTCTCTATGTTGGTTCCCACTTGTTCACTTGTTTGGTCCCTGATGATAAATGAGTTTCATTCTGCTATTTTGGTGGATTATTATACTTATGTTACCCAGTTTTTTCCCTCACTTTCATTCCAAATAAGCATTTGCCATTTCCATTTTTTTTTGTACTATGTATTCCTAAACCATTCAGGTCACAGCAAAGGCCCTAGCAAGGGTATGCTATAGTTAACTGCAATGAATAGCTAACCAGGTTTTCCAAATCCTCCATCTGGTGGTGGATCTGGTGGTTAAATAATGTTTCTATGTATATTGGGTAGGACTATATTTATATTTTATAGAAGGTTGGAGTATTATACATGTTTGCCATGTAGCAGACCACCCAATTTGGTCTTGGTTTTATGGGAACTAGTCCCACATTTACAATGAGCACAAATGGATAACAGCTTGACCATGCTACCAGCACTTTGGTTGGAACTTAGAATTTATACATTTAAATATTCAGTATGAACCACCTCTACAATTATTATTGCTCTGTCACGAGTGTGACCAAATCCTGACCGGAAAACAGCAGACAACAAGATCTGGCCTTGGGGGATTTAATTTGATCAGCTTTGTTCTCCATATAGTTTTAGTGTTTTTCTTAGTTTGATCGCAACCTCTTTTTACTCCACTAAATAATGCCTGACTCTGTACCTATTAATGCAATATGTTAAGTAATGTCATGTCCTGAAATTCTTATTTGAAGATTTAGACTATTATCCTATTTGCTAGATACTTGAGCTCCACATACCAAGGTTTAGATGCAAGCATGTACTTTTCAGGTGCTACGGACATGATTCAAATATAAAAACAGCTGTTGGCTATATTGTCTGGTATTACTGATATAAGTGGCTTACTGGGTCATGTTTTTGCTACTGCTGCCTGACCTACATTAACCTATGTGTTAAGCTATGTGAACCATTCTTAAAGGGAGGAAGTCTTGTGTGACACTGGAAAAAAAAGTGCTGGCATGTCATATACTTGTCTGATATTTATAACAAGACATCCAGGTGCCTATATTAGTTGTTGAAATTTGTCTTCAGTATATATATTAGTGCCGAAGTCAAACCTTTTAAAGGTAGTTGATTGATTTTAACTTATAATTGGTGTTTTTTCTCTTCCATCCAATATTTTAACTCATTTTAGGTGATTGTCCTTTTCCATTCAGTATTTTATATAAGAATGGTGCAAATAAGTGAATGTCTTCTTGTGGAAGTTATCATTTGTGGTATCCTTATCCTTACAAATATGAATTGTTTGATCCAACATTCTATAGTTTGGTAACCATTTTTTGCCTCATATTCTGCTGACATATGTAAGTGCATGGTTATTTGGGTATATCTAGGTTGATATGTATAATTTGGTCAAGCGTTCACTTTGCCGTAAAGAATAATCTATGTTATTCTTTGGAGGATATAAATAGCTGTTCAGATTTTTAGAGCAGCACCTTGAGTCCTCGGACTACATAGTGCTGCCTATGTTTAGCTTTGTAATCATCTGTGTCTGAGGTATACATCCCTATTTGTTAGCATTTGCAGCATCATTTAACTGTACTGTACAAAAGTTCCATGGTCTATGCTGTTGCCATTTGATGAGCATTCTTTGTTGCTTTATTGTGTAGAAGAGGTACTGCAAGCAATAGATCTACATTTCTCATGGTAACTTTTATATTTCTCAATTGTTGCAGGTATTTTTGAACGTTTTAGGGGAATACTTCATGAAGGAGAGATAGATAAACGAGTTCAATTCTTGATTGAAGGCCTTTTTGCAATAAGGAAAGCCAAATTTCAGGTATGATTGAACTTTCTGTAGGCATTGTCTTGAATTATGCATGTCTCTGTATGGTTTAAGTCAAAGTGTATGATTCACTCAATTGTTTTAATATGGTTTCACATCGATATTCAGGGATTTCCAGCTATCCGGCCAGAATTGGATCTTGTGGAACAAGAAGATCAATTCACCCATGAAATATCCCTGGAAGATGAAATAGATCCAGAGACAAATCTTGGTATTCTATTAATTATACATTTTCTTTTATGTTGTGGCGGTTTACCACATAAGCTAATGTATTGCAAGTTTTTTACTTTATTTTGTTTAATTGGCAGATGTTTTTAAGCCAAATCCAACATTTCTGGATGATGAGAAGGCTTATGAAAATATTAAGAAAAGTATCCTTGGTACGGAGTCTTCTGAAGATGAAGAAGGGTCTGATGCAGCCTCAGATGAAGACGACGAAGAAGAATCTGAAGAGGAGGATGAGGAGAAAATGGAAATAAAAGATGAGACTGAGACAAATCTTGTTAATTTACGGAGAACTATTTATCTGACAATCATGTCAAGTGTTGATTTTGAGGAGGCTGGTCATAAGCTGTTAAAAATCAAACTTGAGCCTGGTCAAGAGGTAAGTAATAAAATCTTTGCTCCACTTGCAGTAGTTTTTACTGACTGCTAGTAGATTAGTTAATTTTGGAACTTCTAAAGCTTGTCAAAGGTGATCATGTTTTCATTGGCTTGCTTTATATGACTTCATTATATGATATCTAAGAAAAGAGTGACTAATTTAATTGCTCTAGGCTTAATATAGATGGATATTTTGAATTTTATACTGTCCTGTGAGTGGTTTCAAATCATGTCATGTTTTCTCATCTTCTATTAAAATAATAGCTGCTTTGACTTTTTGTAGTATTGTCTATTAATATCTATTGTAGATAGCTAAAGGTTTCTAATGCTGTCCGATTTCCCATACATTTTATCTTGTATCCTGTACATGTATATTGGAATTTCGATTGGCCATAACCATGCATCCCAATTTTGGAGAATGTTTGCTTGCTAGCTTCAGGGTTGATAATGAAGTTTGAAATTGTTCTCATAATTGTTAAAAACAGTTGGAGCATGATATGTTATAATTCTTTAGGAGGGGATCTGTGGGACAATTTTACTGACTTTAAGAACTTATGAAGGGAAAAACATGAATTCTGCAAAAATCCACTTGTTGAAGGGAAGGAAAGATTTATGCAATAATGCCATTCAAAGCAAGATTGAATATGTTAAACGTACATTAAAGTGGCATATTGTGTTATTATTGAATCCTATGATTATGCCGATTCACCAAGCCAACTATTTCTATGAAGATATGGTCAGGATGCCTTTCTGCTGTATTTTTGATCATGTTGGATAAATGTAGGAAAATAAATCGGCCAGCTTGATACTTGCAAAACATTGTTTAATTCAGAAAATGCATCATACATTATAGATTCTCTTTGAAATGAATTATAGTATTTGATGAAGTCCACCGGAAACTTACTATATTAAGAACATCCTTGATATCAAAATATGGATTATAGATTCTCTTTGAAATGAATTGCTAGTATTTGAATATTTGTGGATTAATTAAATTAAAACTCATAGATGCCTTTTCTCTCAAAATACCACTATCAAATATTTTTACTCTAAAAAAAAAAAAAGTCTATGCATAGCAGCGTTCGCTGAACCATCCTAAATTGGGCAATTTGGGGCATGTTGAACCATACTGGCGGCCTATCGGTGTTGTTCGGGCGTTCAATTTGGAATACTGACTTAACGGAGTGAGGGAGAAGGAAAGAGAGGAAGAGAAAGAGATAGGGGGAGGAAAGGAGAGAAAAAGGCCATCGGTGATCGATGGTGGATTGTCAAGGCTGTTGGAGGGCTGTCGAGATCTTTGGGGCTCCTCCCTTCCCCGAGAGAGGATAATAGAGAGAGGAGAGAGAAGTGGATAAAGGGGAAGGAGGCGGTGAGGCTGTTGAAGGGCCGCCAAGGCTTCCGGACGGCTGAAATTAATTTCATAGCTTTTGTGGGGTTGAAATAGGGGCTAACACATCACTTTTTTTTAATGCAATTTACATTGAAGTTGGCAATTTTGGAGTATTTCAGAAGGAACCATAATGAATCCAGGTATTTGGATTTATGAAGGTGTCACAAGGGCACATATTGTGTTTTTTGGCTTGTACTTCTTGGCAGCTATCTGAAAACAAATAATGTAACATAGGATAAAATAATCTAAGATACTAAAATGGAGACAAGAATTTTCATTGTGAAAACTTATTAATCTTGACTATTAGCACCAGCATTTGTAAGCAGAAATTAATAGCAAGGTTTTAAATAACGCATTATCCTGCATATAACGGACTATCACCGAAACTATTTTTGACTATTATAATAGTTATAACGATCTTTATTTGTCTCAAAAAGCATCTTTCAAATTTTAGTATTAAAATAATCACTGGATAATGGCTTATATAATTGTGTCATAATGGGAAATAATAGGAAAAATAATGGTGTTATCCTTCCCTTCACTTTTCATCTGATAGATTGTCACGCCCTCGATTCTAGATTCGTATATCGAAGATGCTAGCAGCCGCTGTATACTTGTAGATAAGTCCCTATAGGCACACAAGGCATTCTATTTGTCTATGAATTTAATATAATTTGAAAATTATACAATTCATCCACAAGAGATTGTAAATATCAGAGTAACTAAACTATTAATTCAGAATATCACATATATTACAAACACCGCCACAAGCCATACCATAAAACTGTTCTCTTAAGTTTTACAATCCAAAACTTATAGTGTTTAAGTTGTTTATGTATTATCCAGGAGCACCAAGATATGCAAAAACTAATCAAACTAGTTCTACCATCCATAAGAACGGCCTTGCCTCTAATATTTCCCACAATACTGATGTCAGACTACTCTCTAGTTCTTGGATCTGAAACAATAGGTGAAGATTACGAGCTTCATAACTCAGTAACCAAAACATAATCAAAGGATTAAGTGAGAATGATCAATATGAATGCTAGATTGACTGGTTAAAGTAATCAAAAGATTAAAGTAATTTTTAAAGCCTCAATATACTGTAAAATAGACATCTCTTTCCAAATCAAAACTTACATATGCTCCAAGGTACAGAAATCCAACCAAAGTTTCCAAGAGCATCTTAGGATTATATATTTCAAAAAATATTCTATGAACTCATTAGTCTATACAACTATGGCCGTATATAATCCCTATGATAGGGCCCAAAGTACCACATTTAATCCCTATGGAGTATGTCCAAAGTAGCGTATTTAACACTGTGGAGTAGATTCAAAGTACGGCATTTAACCCCTGCATAGTAGGTTCAAAGTAGCAAGTTTCAGAACAATCAATACCAGATGCCAACGTATAATGTCTGTTTGGCAAGATCCAAAACATAGATAGACTAAGAGTTCAAATACTTATACACAATTTCAATTTATGCACTCCCTGTTGTTCTATATGTATGTTCGTAATATACAATGTATGGTCTATAATGATAAGTAATTATTAAAGTTCTAACAGTTAATATGCAAACATGGTTTTTCAATTGATACTGTTGCATTTATTCACATACAGATTCCACATATAAGTTTCTAAAGTTTGATTAATTTGAAATCATTTTAACCAAGTCTTATTATCAAATTGCAAGTGTATAATGAATACTCAAAAGCTCAAAATACAATGGACTAGGTCCAAATTTAATATTATATCAAAACAAATAATGCAATTTTCAGAAAATTTGATAAGAATTAATTTAAAATACATTCCCAAACTGTATGCATTCATTATTTTGTATAATTTCTTTAATTAGACAGAGGTTACTTATCTTGCAATTACCCTCAAACAGATTATCCAAATGCTTCATTTGGATTCCTCCAAACCTAATAATCCCAAAATACGTATATATATCTGAAATCAGTGCCATGCTATTGTTTTATAATTTATAAAATTCTTTAAAAACTCTAAAATTTCAGTTTTTAGCTAACTATGATTTCCTGCACATCAGTTTGATTCCATGATTTATTTATCTTAGCGAACAACCTCCAAAAATTTTTAAATATTGTAGCTTGCTTGATCAATGAGTTGACAATCCTCAATTAAAATTTCAGATTGAAATACATAGCCATTAAGGAGTTAAAAATCCCAAATTGAAACAGGACTGAATTTATCTGTCCTAAGAATAACATCAAGTTTGCATAATGCTCCTATCCCATCTTCAAAGATTTTAGAAACTATGTCATCTATTATCTTAACCTAGTCAACATCAGACCTAAGATCTAAGAAATTAAATTTAAAGGAGGAGTTTGAGTCTCACCAGAGTTGAGGGAGAAGATGAGAGACGACGACTAGCACTAAGGGAGAGAAAAGAAGCGTAGGACGAAGAAGAAGGATAAGAAGAAGAAAGGGAAGAAGAAGAAAAGAGTGGGAGAAAGATCGTGCATGGGGAGAAAGAGAGCGACGGGAAGGGAGAGAGATGCACGAGGGGTGGGAGAGTGATGGGAGGGCATGGGTTATCGCACGAAGAGCGAGAGAGGTGAGTGGAGGGGCTTGGGTTGGGGTTTTACGTAGAACAGGGGATTTATCCCCTGTTTCGGCTCAAGATAAGGATGGGCACTACCTTAATAGGCCCATGCTTAGTTGGGCTGGCTGGATGGGGTTAGGGTCTCACATCAAATTCTGTGGTTTGGCTTGTGATGGTGTTTGCAATATATGTGATTGTTTGAGTTAATAATTTAGTGACTCTGATATTTACAATCTGCTATGTATGAATTGTATAATTTCAGGTTATATTAAATTCATAGACAAGTAAAATGTCTTGTATGTCTATAAGGACAATTTTCTGTAAGTATATGGCAGCTGCTTATGTGCTCAATATATGAATCTGGGGTTGGGAGGGTGATAATTAAAGTGGTATTAGAGTCTAGATTATGATCACTAGGGATTTCTTTAGAAATAAGATGTATGTTGAGTGTAGGCAGAAGTTAGAGTTTCAAGTTGGTGAACATGTATTGTTAAAGATATCACGTACTAAGGGTATTATGAGATTTGGCATTCAAGGTAAACTCAGTCCTTAATTTATGGGTCCTTTTGAAATATTCGAGAAAGTTGGAGATGTAGCTCATAGACTTGTATTACTGTTTGCCTTTGTTTGAATCCAAAGTGTTCAATATATCAATACTAAGAAAATACATGTCAAATCCTAGCCATATTGTCGAGTATAAGCCTTTGCAGCTTAGAGAAGAATTGGCAAACGATGAGCATCAAATATAGATAATAGATAGAAAGGATCAAGTTTTGAGATATCATACTATTCCTTACATCACGGTGTAATAGAGTAACCACACTGAAAGAGAAGCTACTTGAAAACTGAAGAACGAGATAAAGGAGAGATCCCATTAGCTTTTTACAAACTTAGACATGTAAATTTTGAGGGCGAAATTTAATTAGGAGGGAGGATGTGAGATCCTAACTCGACCCAACTAAGCTTGGTTTCGGCTGTTAAGGCAGTGCCTATCCTTATCTTGAGTCGAAATAGGGGTCAAATCCCCTATTCTGCCTAAAACCCCAACCCGAGCCTCTCCACTCGCCTTTCTTCCTCTTCGTGCGACAACCCACGCCCTTCCATCGCTATCCTCTCTTCTCATTGCTCTCTCTCTCTCTCCCCTTGGGTGCTTTCTCTCCCTTCCCATTACTCTCTTTCTCCCCACGTACTGTCTTTCTCCCACTTTTTTTCTTCTTCTTCCCTTTCTTCTTCTTTTTCTTCTTCTTTCTCCTATTATTGTTCTTTTCTCTCCCTTTGTGCTAGTCGCCGTCCTGTCTTCTCTTTCAACTTTGGTAAGGCTCAAACTCTTTCTTTGAATTTAATTTCTTAGATCTCAGGTCTGATCTTGAATAGGTTAAGATATTAGATGACATAGTTTTAGAAATTTTAGAAGATGGGATAGAAATATTATGCAAACTTGATGTTATTCTCAGGGTGGATAAATTCTGTCCTATTTTAATTTGGAATTTTTTTTAACTCCTTAATGGCTAAGTATTTTGTTCTGAAATTTTAATTGGGGATTGTCAACTCATTGATCAAGCAATCTACAAAATTTGAAAATTTTTGAAGGTTTCTTAGTTAAGATAAATAACTCATGGAATGGGACTAATGTGTAGAAAATGGCAGTTAGCAAGAAATTGAAATTTTAGAGTTTTTAAAGAATTTTATAAATTATTATAAAACAATAGCATGTCACTGATTTCAGATACATGCGTGGTATGGGATTATTAGGTTCAGAGGAGTCCAAATGAAGCATTTGGATAATCTGTTTGGGGGTAATTGCATTGTAAATAACCTTTACCTAATCAAAAAAAATATACAAAGTAATGAACGAATACAGTTTGGGAATGTATTTTAAATTAAGTCTTGTCAAATATTTTGAAAATTGCACTATTTGTTTAAATATAATATTAAATTTGAACTAAGCATGAAGCGTGAATTTATTGCATTTTGAGCTTTTGAGTATTCATTATGCACTTACAATTTGATAATATGACTTAGTTAGAATGTTTCAAACTAGTCGAACTTTAGAAACTTATATATGGAATCTGTATGTGGATAAATGCAAACGTATCAATTGAAAAGCCGTGTTTGCATATTAATTGTTGGAACTTTGATAATTACTCACAAATATAGACTACATTGTATATTTTGAATATACATATAGGACGATGGGGAGCGCATAAATTGAAATGGTGTATAAGTATTTAAACTCTTAGTCTACCTACATTTTGGACCCTGCCAAATGGGGGTTATATGTTGGCATTCGGTATTGATTGTTCCGGAACTTGCTACTTTGTATTTACTCCATAAGGGTTCAATGCAGTACTTTGGACCTACTCTGTAGGGGTTAATTATGGTACTTTGGACCTACTCCGTGGGGATTAAATATGGTACTTTGTACCTCCTCTGCAAGGATTAAATACCGTACTTCAGGTTTGTCATGGATTATATATGGCTGCAATTGTATAGATTGATGAGTTGATAGAATACTTCTAAAATATACAATCTTAAGATACTCTTTTGTTTTTTCATTTTGGATTTTTGTAGCGCCATAGAGCATATGGAAGTTTTGATTTGGAAAGAGATGTCTATTTTACAGTATATTGAAGCTTTAAAAATTACTTTAATCACAAGAGTATGATATTATTTAACTAGTCAATCTATCATTCATATCTATTATTCTCACTTAATCCTTTGATTATGTTTTGGTTACTTGCTGTGGTGTGAAGATAATCTTCACCTATTGTTTCAGATCTAGGAACTAGAGAGTAGTCTGATATCGGCATTTTGGGGAGTATTAGAGGCAAGGTCGATCTTGTGGATAGTAGAATTGGTTTGATTAGTTTTTGTATATCTTGGTGTTCCTGGATAATGTATAAACAACTTAAATACTAGAAGTTTTGGATTGTAGAACTTAGGAGAACAAATTTGTGGTATGGCTTGTGGTGTTGTTTGTAATATTAGTGATATTTTGAGTTAATAGTTTAGTTACTCTGAGATTTATATTTACAATCTCCTGTGTATGAATTGTATAACTTTCATGTTATATTAAATTCATAGACAGGTAGAATGCCTATGCCTATAGGGATAATTCTCTACAAGTGTATGGCGGCTGCTCATGTCCTCGATATATGAATTTGGGGTCAGGGGCGTGACATAGGTGGTATTATTTTTTTGGAGACTATACAATCACTTTTTTTTTTTTTTGGTTTTTTGTTGGGGGGGGGGGTGTGGTTGAGGTGGTGGCAATTTTAAGGCAAAAGATTTAAGTGTTCAAAATATTTTTTTTTCCTAAAAGAAGGTGCAAGTGAAAAATAACAGTCATTATTGGTATTATAACAAGAAATATGGGAAATAACAGAAAATAGCAGCAATTATAATTTTCCATGTTATTTACCTCAGTAATGTATTACGGGGTTGGCTGAAACAGCTATCAGTTAGAACACTTATTTTAAACCATGATTAGTAGTTAATGCCTTATGTGAAATTAAAATATAATTTTGGGATGTGAAAACAATCCATAACTGTAAATTTTGTTTAGTAGACTATGTTTTATGCTGTAATGATAGGATGTTGCTGTGAATCACTGTGACACGAGTGGATCTGAACCAATAGTTGTTTCTTTGTGGCTCGTATGAAGCATGCATCCACTCAATGTGCTAATAACCTTCTAACATACTACACATTCTATGGCACAGTATAATGTAGATTGACAAGTAAATATTTGAGCATGTAATCAAGCAACAAGTGCTATTTTATATATTTTGGGAGGCTTACACGCATGCACGAACAGCATATTGATAAATGGGTTAACATATGGAAGCCTTATATGCTAATTGTCATGTACATCTTTTCAACATATGAAGTAACATTTACAGATTTCTAGGGCTAATGGTCTGCATACATCCATTTTGGGGTGTGATTAGTCAACACTGAATCTAAAGCAAGCAACTGCACCTTATGCTTTAAAGCTGTGATGAATTATTATGGTGTTTGTTTTTCTCTAGGTGACATACCTCTGGTGGCAAAATTGTGCTAAACTTTTTATTGGTCGAGACAAAAATTTCATTCTTTTTTCCGAGATGGATTTATCTAACTAATCTTGATTTTTGTGGTAAATTCCGTGTACTATATTCTTCTTCCTTCTAGTTTACACCATCCCCATTTTTATCTTCTTTTTATACCACTGGGCTCATTGCCTGCATTATGTTTGCATTAGATGAAAATTCTTAGATTGGCATGGAAGTGCTAGGGTGGGTAAATTAAGAAGGTTGAGCTTTGAGATTATATACTGCCCAGTGACTAGATGGAGCATCGACAAGTATGGGTTCGGACTTGTCTAAGGGTCAGAAAGGATGAAGAGCTTAGCTGATCTGACGAGGATAGTGAAAAGGATATGAAAAATGCCAGCATTAATAGAGTTATCATCAATAGGAATTTGGACAAATGCCCTAAAAGGTTTCTAATTTTTGATTGATCTAGGCACATGGGATCTTATGGATGAAGATGTGGTTTCTATGGACAGCATAGAATTTCATTCAGAGGAGGAACCATGCAGAGATCATATTCAAACACCTATTAGGTCAACTAAACCGGGTTCTAGATTTTCAGTCCATGAGACATGGTATGGGATCTGTAATCGGCAAAAATGATCACGCATTTTTAATTCATAGAAACCTATAAAAATATGATTTATGTTAAATGATTATTATTATGAGTCTGATCTGGCTTGTTTCTATATTTTTCACTTTTTTTTTTTGAGAGACTTTTTTGAGAGAAATACCTTTGGCCTTGTTATTTGCATGCGTTTTAATTGTTTCCTCTGTATTTCCATCAAATATTTTGTTTTATTTTCAAAGTAATGAAATGAATTATCAAACTTGCGCCGCCGTATTTACTCATCCACTGTTCTTTTGTTTGCACTACAGATGGAATTATGCATAATGCTGCTTGAGTGCTGCAGCCAAGAGAGGACATATCTTCGTTATTATGGGCTTCTAGGACAGCGGTTTTGCATGATCAATAAAGTCCACCAGGAAAACTTTGAGAAATGCTTTGTGCAGCAGTATTCCATGATACATCGACTTGAAACTAATAAACTACGTAATGTGGCTAAGTTCTTCGCTCATTTACTTGGAACTGATGCACTCCCTTGGCATGTTCTTGCTTATATCCGCTTGACGGAGGAGGACACAACTTCATCTTCACGAATTTTTATAAAAATTCTCTTCCAGGTAGATATCCAGTGTTTTGGAATTTTATTTCTTCATTATCTTATTTTATTCATGCCTCTAAATTTAAAATAACATGTAATTTTAATGCAGGAATTGTCAGAGCATCTCGGCATACGTTTGCTTAATGAACGTCTAAATGATCCGACCATGCAAGATTCATTTGAGTCTATTTTCCCCAAGGACAACCCAAAAAATATAAGATTTTCTATAAATTTTTTCACATCAATTGGACTAGGTGGCATAACAGAGAACTTGAGAGAATATTTGAAAAATATGCCTCGCCTCATAATGCAGCAGCAGAAATCTGTTTCGGATTCAGATGAAGAATCTGAAAGTTCTGAAGAGTTGAGTTCAACAGGCTCTGGCTCTGAATCAGGTTCTGAGTCGGCGTCGGAACCAAGCTCTGAAAGTGATGGAAGGCACAATAAGAGAAGGAAGAGGAAATGATGAAACGTTCTGAAGCCTCAAGTCCCCTATGTTGTCCTCAAGTATATTTTTGACTTTAGAGGTATTCAATGATCTTGTAAACAATAATTGATTGTCATTTTGTAGACTCAAGATGCTTTCCTTTTTCTGTTAATGAAAGGAAAAGCCACATACAAAAAACACCTGGCTAAAGACAAATATATAAATACCAGCTTTTTGTACATGGAAGTAGGCATGCAGAGTCCAGTCACATCATCATGCATGAGTCAATTAGGGAAAAGAATAGTGACCTAGAATCATCATTAGAGATTAACTTCCTTGCATAAGAAATTTTGTTGATACCATGCCCCCAAGATTATTTTTTTTTTTCCTTCGATCTTAAAGCTGTTAACCAAATCTCCTGGAGGTGAAGGTTAATTTTGACACTTTTGGCTATGTTAGATATTTATATTTTCGCATCCATGAATTATTAGAGAGAATAATGTAATCCTTTCAGGCAAAGCATGCTATATAGTATATCCAATCTAAAAGGAAGAACTAAAAAATAGTTGGGACCTTTTCTAACGCTGCTTAAAACATTATAAAACATGATTTCCCAGGATCATGAATGGTGTAAATTACTTTAAGTCATTTTCCTCCATCTTCTGCTTGTCTTATCGCATTCTATCTCTTTGTGGTTTCAAATGAAAACTACCTATTCTACTTTTTCCTTGGTGGCCGTCTAAACATTTTTGCACCCGCCTAGGCCATAGAAATTGTTCATAGCGGTCTTACATAGATAATTGTTGGATTTGATTGAGTTCTCCATTAATTTCTTTTTTTTAAATTTTTTGAGGATCGAGTGTCAAATGGTGTTAGTTTTGCATCATGAATTTGGTCTCTGTATTTTGTTCATTTAAATTATTTCTCTTTCAGCAGGTATTAAGAATCAAAGTTGATGACCGGTAATTGGAGGAAAGCTAATGTCTCATTGGAAAGGCTTGGAGTACTTCTTTGTCCATGGGCTGGAGAAGCGTTAGCAGAGTTGACTGTTGAATTAATAGCTGCATTGTGCTTTTGCTGCTGTCATGCTTGATATTTCTCAGCTGAGATGAATCCTGCTATTGAAAGAATGGTAGAAGACAGATGGCTGGCCGTACATCTTCAAGGGGCTCGTCTGCTGTTGGCCAACCCTGCCGCTTGTCTTCCTTCTGTCATGGCTGTCTGGCTTGCAGTTTGCCGCTGGCTGTAAAGATATTGGATTTATCTTGGGCTGGTATATAAGCTGGATCTTTCTTTTTTGTTGCAGACTTGTGCAATTATATCTATCGTCTGTTGGGAGGGTCTGTTAAGATATACAATCTTTACAAATGTAGATCTTGATAGTTACTGTTTCGTTTCTACATGGTCTTGGAATGTTCAATTTCCGTAGACTGCGTTTAATTTGGAAGCAAGGAAAATGCAAATAGTAAAAGTGATATGTGAGAATAGTCATGCAATGAGTCATGCCACCTTTTTTTTTTTTTTTTTTTCGTTCCACCTTTAAATAGAAAAAGGTACTTTTTCCTGGAATAACTCTTGAGTTTTTTTTTTCCATAAAAAATAAAAGTAGATTAAAATATGTTTTTATGCAAAGGAATAGTTTAGGATATTTCCTCCCTGAGACGGTTATGCGGGTGATACGCAAGTTTGGCTGGCATAATTATTTCTTGGTAATGCCTCCTTAAGTATTGTTTGGTAGGTCTAAGAGTTATTCCAAGAAGTATACCTATTATATGCCATAATCAAAGGCAATTGTAATATTTTTCCTTTTAGTAATTAAAAATTCCCTTGTTGGCACCAAGGGCGGTGGTATCAAATAACTATTCTCTGTCACTGGAGCTGGATGGAGGTGGATCATGTTAACTAGTTGGTAAATCCTCCACTTAATAATGCAGCTATACAGAAGGACTTCTTAATGTTACAGCCATTGGGAAAAACAGTTTCCGGAGGTGGACGTTCGAAGGTACGTAGGTCTTACTGACTTATGGTTGTAAAATGCTGAAGTGTTTTCTTTTCTTGAGAGTGGCTTTATCTGATGGGATTCCTATCCAAACCTCATTTTAGCTCCTCCATTTTGGTGTCGCAAAGCAGAGGTGGTGGTCTCACTTTGAGGTAGCCCAGATTAATTATGAGTCACTAAAAAGCTAATGACAACGACCAGTTTGGATGCTTCTGCTTGGATTTGAGCAGCCAAAGTTTCTCTCTTTTTGTGCCGTGCATTGAAAGTCTCTTGGATGTTGGAATGCATTTACCAGGTAGCTTCATGTAAGGTGGCTGGAACTTTGTGTGGGGCTATGTCTCGACACTAGATCAAATCAATCTAATCCACTGCCTATTTGCTTCTCAATGTTGAATGCTGTTTGAAACTTTGTTGGTGGACCGTTGTTGCCCTTCAGTTTCATAAAGCATCAGCTGTATCCAGGACTTGCTATGTTACTGCCTTGATGAGGCACTAGAAAGCTGATTACAAGGACCACGTATGACACTTCTGCTTGGATTTTTGAACGCCTAAAGCTTCTCTCTTTTTGTGCCGTACATTAGAAGACTCTTACAGGCCAGAATCCATTGACCAGGTTGCTAGATGTTAAGTGGGTTGGATTTGTGTGGGGCCATGTCTTGTTTATGCGCTACTGGCTGTAGTGGACGCAAGATCAAACCACAGACCATTTGCTTCCTTTGTGTTGCATGCTTTTGTAAACTTGGTGGATTGTGGTGATGCTCTGTAGTTTAACAAAGCATCAGTTGAATCGAGAACTTTGGCATGTTTTTTTTTTTGGTAGAGACTTTGGCAGGTTAATGATGCTTGCTTTGTGAAACATGGTTGCCTCTCTGGCACTCTTAAGTAGCACAAAATATCAGCTGAAACCAAAAACAGGCATGTGCAAAAACTGGAGCCCTGAGCCAGATTGGGCCACCTGTATGTGCTGTTCCACTCCTGACGACTGGGACTAGGGAGAACTAGGGGTATTTTGAGTTGTTAATTATAAAGTCTGTGGTCTATCTGAGGTACTATTCTGATATCCAGGCACTGTATCGTCATAGGATATGTCTATCAAAACAAGGCATGGTGCAGGTCACTGGTATCATGCCATGTTATGTTGACAGAAACCATTATCGGTTGTCATAAGGTGTAATAATGGCTGCTATTTGTCTCAAAAGTAGCATACTAAATTAAAGAAATATACTAATTTAAAGAAATATATAAGTGAACAAATACAGTTGTAATTTATGTGATAATGGAGTATTATCATGATAAATAATGTGTTATAATAGATGTTATCATTTTTCTTATGCATATAAATAATTTATTTGTCGGGGGATGTCCAGAAACCATTATAACAATTTATTTTTAGCCCATGCTATCACATGGCGGGGTTGTGATGACAAGTTTTTGAGACGACAATCAATAGACCTTCCCGTCAGCTATAGCCTGAGCTTTGCTTTGCAGAAAGGAATAAAATGTTAATTGTTAAATCACCAGTTTAAAACAAACTAATAACGGGAAACTAAGTAATTTTTTAAGGGTTTCAATTTGATTAGAGAAAGGAGAGGCAATTCGTAGATAATTATGGAACCTTAGATTAGCCAGTCAATTCAAATCTTTAGAGCGTCTATTATTTGGATACGGAAGGAGCCAAGAGAAGATAAAAGTGTCTACAATTTTGGATGCATAGAAGACTCTCTCTCTCTTCCAAGACTTTCTCCTCTATGGTTTGGTCTTGCCAGCATTGGATACTCAACTGTTTTAGAGCTTTGAAGCTTTTAATGACTTTATACGGAACTAGGAGTTGTTTTAGAGCTTGCCTGGTGTTTGTACATTTTTATTTTATTTTTATTTTTTTAAAAAATAAAATTACAAAATCGGGACAAAAAATTATGTTGGAAACTATTATTTTTATTTTTAAAAATTATTTTCATTATTTTAAAATAAATAAAGATAAAATATTCGTAATTTAAATACTTTCAGAAATAAAAATTTTTTATCACCTCCATCAATATTGCCTCCATCACTATTACTAGTATTTTACTATTATCACAGTAGTCACTGCCATCGTTATTGCCGGCAACATACTACTCTTGTCGCCTCTATACAACTCTCATCCTTATCAGCTACCATTGCTATCATTTTTACCATATTATTGGCACCTCCACTATCACCACTGTTATTGCTGTAATTATAACTATTATCGGCAACTCCATCACATGATTATTATCATCATCCTCATTTTCAACACATCATTGATGCCTATATTGCTGTGATAACTTTTACCTTAGTTTGTCCCTCTCACTATGATTCTTTTTCATTAAATGACAAGCATATTATCTTCTCTATTTTATTTCTCCTCTTTTCAAATCTTTCCATCCGATTCCAAATAGAATCAACATAGAAAGTTGGCTATCTAACAAATTATCCATTTTTCGAATCACATTTTTCTTCTTAAGTTAGCTACTAAAGTTGTGTTTGGTGCATCACTAGACAATCTTGGAAGGTAATGTGGATTGTCTTCAAGATAGATTGCTATCATTAAATTATCAGTAATGTTGATTACAATATTTGATACATACAGGTAATGTTGCAGTAAAATTACTGAAAATCTTGATTGACATGTTTGGTATGACAATCAGATTATCAGTAATATGAAATCAAATTTTCAAAACACTCCCGCTAATTTTGTCCTGGTGCTCTTCTTTTTTCTTGATAAAAATAATAGGAGTGATGCGGGTGTGGTGGTAGTGCAGAGAAGTGACAGGCCGAAGGGTATTGAGAATCGAGAGCACTGGAGGAGCGGAGAGGGGCTAGGTGTGTGTGGAGCCATGGGAATGATGGGGATGGGCGTGAAGGAGCCATGGAGGGGTGGTGGAGACAAGGACGGAAGAGCCGCGGGTAGACAAAGGGAGATGGAGGAGCTGCGGGCTGGGGTGCACGCGGAGGGGGAGGGAGGAAGGGTTGGATAATAGATTTTATGTGATTTTTTTGAGAGATAATTTTATTCAAAATTTTTATTACAATATTACTAAAGAAATGATAATTTGGATAGCCATCTCTCCTTAAGGCAATCCAGATCGCCTTCCATGAGGTAATCTGGATTGTCATCCAAAAAGCATAGCAAACACAATAATCCATA
The DNA here is from genome assembly GCF_000442705.2 of Elaeis guineensis. Classification (NCBI taxonomy): domain Eukaryota; kingdom Viridiplantae; phylum Streptophyta; class Magnoliopsida; order Arecales; family Arecaceae; genus Elaeis; species Elaeis guineensis. Next base: position 114,548,210 of record NC_025997.2, read on the forward strand.
TTACTATATTAAATTATCGGCAAGATTGCCAGCTATCAAATACAACCTAAGCGTATTCTTGATTGTCCTAGATTTTGAGATGCTAATCAGATCTGTGACAGTAGACTTGGCCACGGATTCACCGGAGCCTCTATCATTCTACTAGCGTGGGTTTAGAATCCAACTTCATGGAGGTTAATTTCCAATATTTCATCCACGTCATATTAGACCTAATTAAGCAACAGCCATTCCGCCAATGCATGGGTGTAAGTGCAAGTCGCGCATCTCATCCATCTATGGGGTTTTATGTGGTCCACTAAAGGAAGGGATTCAAAAGTAGGGCAACTATTTTATTGAATGACTCGCACATAAAAAAAATAATCTATATCTCAAAAGGTTGCAACATCCTCAGGGTGGCAACTTCAAAGCACCCAGAAACATCTCGTTCTTGGACCACTCATTGTTACAAGATATCTCAAACTATGGAAGTAGACAACAATCACCAAAAAAGCAAGTCTGTCTACCGCCTAATCCTCATAGTAACCTTTTCATGAAACACCCACCAAATTTTGGTTCAGAAGATATAATCTCTCGTTAACTCTGAATCTACTTACCTCCCTTTCAATCAAAAAAAAAAAAAAAAAGAAAAGAAAAGAAAAGAAAAGAAAACAACTCTGCGTCTACTTAGGGACTGAGCTGTATGTAAACTATGTTGATGGAGCCGTTTAAATGGATAGATAAAGATTAAAGAGAAGAAAACTACATATGTAAAACACCGGGTTAAAGATTTGCTTCTACAACTTCAAATTATAGTTTTAAATCTGTAGAACCTGTGTAAGGAAGTGCAAAGGAGCTGGATTAGTGAAGTCCATGGAATGAATATATTGCCAGAAGAGGGGTCCACATATGATACTAGAAAGATTCTCTGGATCCCCCCTAGATCCGTTAAAAGCAGACAAAGTTCACCCTACGAAGAGAAAGCAGGACTGCTAGTTAATTACTATAGTAACCTTTCAGCAAGACCTGAAACCTAGAGACTAGCTGGAAGCTGAGCTTGTTTTCTTGTAGAGTGACGTTGAAGTAGCTGCTTAGCCAGCAAAACTTGATGTTTCCACGAACATATCAAATAGTAAAAGGTTTCGTTCCGCATGCAGTTTCCTGGAGGCCGGAACTGAACACTGCATGAAAAAATTACCAAATAGAAGTGACATTAGAAGTAGCCCAGCCATGACTGTTAATCACCGGGGGAAGCTAAAAGAATTAAAATAGATGAGATAAGTTTTAGATAAAGGCCATGGGCTCAGGGATCATGCCGGGCAGGAATGTCCACCAGTACACTAGAATCAGACATGGGGCAGTGTACCTATTAATTTTCTGAAATGTTTTAGTAAAATATAGAATTACTTTATAAAATCATATTTTGACATGGCATGTCAAGTGCGGGGTGCCATGCCGGCCCATGGCTGGCACACCTTTCAGTACCGACACGAAAACTTTGTCAATGCCACTGTCATGGCAGTGTTTTTTATCTTCTATTTTTCATTAATTCCTCTTTTGTTATGCCCTTAATAAATTCCATTAACTTCATTTATTTTGCATACTTAGTAGAGATGAGTGCTCAACATTGATATTCGTTTGTACAATCTTAGGTCTTGGAAACAAGAAAGCTCTTTTTTCCTTTATATTTTTGATGAAAGGAGAGCTATTACGATTTGAGATATGAAGAAATTACTGGAGAGGGAGAAAAAAATATTGTGATTTTTTTTGATTATATATGCATTGAATTTTATTTTACATATTTTAATGATCTGAACTCTAATTAAAAGTAAATCTCTGATTAAATGATAAGAATATATTAGATGATTTAATAAAATTAAGCTCAATACAACTATTATAGATAAAATTTATCTTTCAGTCTTTATAATTGATTCAGATACTATTTTTGATGGATGAGATACATTATAAAAAGACTTCTGTAAATTTGATCTTTTATTCATTCAAAAATTTGTGAGATTTTCTCCATCAAAAATATTTAGATAACAGTCAAAAAAATCGAGACACTATTGATTGATAATAAAGAGCATTTAGGATTAATTTTTTTGTGATCGCAGATTGCTCATTGTTGCAAACTTTTGATTGTTGAATTATCTGAGATTTGAACAACAAGAAGTATGATAATTTTCCACATTCAGATTAAGATTTGTTACATTTAATGATATCAGATCTGATCTCTATGTTATTTTGTTTTGTCTATAAATTTGATATGATCTTAAAATTTTTATATATTATATTATTATTTATTTTGATTCATTATTTATGAACAGAACGAAGAATAAAAAGACCTACAAACCACCATTTTTTTCTTCCGGCATTCAACGAGATAGGTTGTTGATCGATTGGATATCCTGACCGGTTGCCTGGAATCGTCATGATCTGTATTCGTTTTGAATTTCATAAAGTTATTCTAAGAATCTACCACTTATTTTTGGGCCTGTGATTTAGACTTGTTGTTTAAATAAATAAATAAATAAAAGGACAAGGAAGAAGAAGAGGACCGCCCTGCACCTCCTCCCATCACGGTGGTAGAACTCCGATCGACCTCCGGCTGCTGCGGGGACAGGCCGACGGCGAGGCGAGTCTCATGAAGCTGCGGCATCGGAGATCTCTCCTCCCGCATCTTTGTCTCTCGTCCAGATTCAAGAGATGGGTTTTATCACCTCCGGACCCGACGCCGGCAACCATCTGGGCCGGCATCAAGTTTTTATAGCTGACCGGAAAGGGGGAAGCGGAATAGATCGCCGGCGTTCAACCCATTGTTAAAAAAAAAAAAAAAAAAAAAATCGCAGGCGGTAAATTTGGAACCACCGGATCAAGGCAAACCGGCGGTTTCCCCTCCCTCATCAGCGGAAAAAGGGGTCTTCAGTCCCCAGAGAGGTCAGCGGTCGGTCGATTGAGGTATTCCGGCAGCTGCTGGCCGGGATTTGGAGGATAAAATCGCCGGTTTGGTCATCTTGCACCCGTCCATCTTCCATTAAAATCGGACCATCGCCGGCTCACCGGCGGTCGAGACGGCAATCGCAGGCCGGCCGCCAATGGTTAACGACGGTCCCGTGCCTCGTCGGCGGTGTTTATGGGTGGTTAATCCCCAGCGAAAGGGGATTTAGGGGTTTGATCGGGAAAGAGGGGAGGAAGGATGAGGAAAAGATTAAACGGGTTTGGATTTTGGGTCCCAATCCGAAATCCAATAGGACTGATCTACTAAAAGAATATTTTTTTTTTCATTTAAGTCCTTGAAAAGTATATATTCAATAAAGATCCTTTTCTGTAATTGACTCAATTGGTTTAATATAGTTTATGAAGCTTCTGCAATTTAGTCCCTAAGAAGTAATTAATTCCATAAAAATTCTTAAAAATTGCATTTTGATTTTTGTAATAGAATTTATTACATAAATATTCTTGGATTATTATTTAGTCATTGTAATAAATTTAGTTACATAAAGATTTTTTGATAATTATGATAAAGTCCCTGTTATATAGTTTTATTGTAAATTTGCACATTATATGGTTAATTTATGCAACTTTTAATTTATTTATATGCAAGTAAAAAATTATAGGCCTATTATTATAGTGATCATGATAAAGATGAAAATCATAATAAAGTTTTATATGATTTTTTGGGTTATATAACGCTATATTATAATTAGTGGGTTTATTATGTTCAGGAGAAGTTACAGCATCCTGAATATAGTAAAACTTACATAAAGTTAGTGAGTTTATTATTAGATGTATGCTTTAAAAGTCTATCAGATCGGCATATTAATTCTTTATAGGATATAATTTTGTACTTGATCAAATTAATTAGGCAGTTAATTCCATTTATATAGTGTGTGTTTATGAATCATTCAGAGAATTAATAAAATGATGACACATATTTTCAAGAGTTAAAAATTTGAAGTATGTATCATTGATAGTTAATTCTCAAATTACTCCTGATCGAAAGATCATTATGGAGATGGTGATTGATTCGGTAAGATTGGTGCACGGATCACTATCCTTAAGATAGACAAGTCTCGAATCTATAATGTGGGGATACTGGAATAAGAGTACAGATGGTTGTTAAAGAATAACGGTATTGAACATGACTAATACGAGAAGTCATCTGGATATTTATTTACTCGTCAGTGATATTTTCGATGCTATAATGGTGTGACTAGTTCTTAAACCTATAGTGCCTCCATTGTTCACAATGAGGTTGCTGTAGTTTGACTGCACCATAACTCAGTCTCCTAGCTATATAGAGCCTTGAGGTATATGTTGGCTACAGTAGGTTCATTGTAGGAATAAGATATGCACCTAAATGAGATCTATCGACATTAGTAGTTGTTGGTGCAAAATCCTGCTTGCGCCGGAGAAGCTGGAGTCGGGAAAGTCGCGGTCGCCGTCAGGACCTGCAAAGGAAGTCTAAACCGAAGGTGAGGTCAAAGTTGTCAGCGGAGTCCGGCTCCCGTAGGAGTTCGGACGAAGTCTGTCTGCAGCCGTTGGAATCGAGGATGAAGCCCGACTCTCGTAGGAGTCCGGGCGGAGTCTTCCTGCAATTAAAGTTAAAGGCGAAGTCCGGCTCCCGTAGGAGTCCGGATGGGGCTTACCAGCAGTTGACGTTGAGGACGGAGCCCAGCTCCCGTAGGAGTCCGGGCGGAGTCTACTTGAGGTCAAAGTTATCGGCGGAGTCCGGCTCCCGTAGGAGTCCGGACGAAGTCTGTCTGCAGCCGTTGGAGTCGAGGACGAAGCCCGGCTCTCGTAGGAGTCCGGGCGGAGTCTTCCTGCAATTAAAGTTAAAGGCGAAGTCCGGCTCCCGTAGGAGTCCGGACGGGGCTTACCAGCAGTTGACGTTGAGGACGGAGCCCGGCTCCCGTAGGAGTCCGGGCGGAGTCTACTTGAGGTCGAAGTTGTCGGCGGAGTCCGGCTCCCGTAGGAGTCCGGACGAAGTCTGTCTGCAGCCGTTGGAGTCGAGGACGAAGCCCGGCTCTCGTAGGAGTCCGGGCGGAGTCTTCCTGCAATTAAAGTTAAAGGCGAAGTCTGGCTTCCGTAGGAGTCCGGATGGGGCTTACCAGCAGTTGACGTTGAGGACGGAGCTCGGCTCCCGTAGGAGTCCGGGCGGAGTCTACTTGAGGTCGAAGTTGTCGGCGGAGTCCGGCTCCCGTAGGAGTCCGGACGAAGTTTGTCTGCAGCCGTCGGAGTCGAGGGCGAAGCCCGACTCCCGTAGGAGTCCGGGCGGAGTTTGCCGGTGTTTGACGTTGGCGAGGAAGCTCGGCTCTCGTAGGAGTCCGGGCGGACCTCCTGGAGCCGATTCTGCTGAGGACTTCGGCTGTGGGTATTTTATACCCAACACCAGTCCCCCTACTTCCGAGTTCTAATTTCGAATGAAGGAAGTACAGAGAGATGGGCACAGCCGAAGCCGTCCCCTCGAATCCTGCGCACCGCCGCTCTCAGATATTTTGGCATTAAATGTGTGCATATCGGAGCTCTTTTTCTGGTTAAGGTGACCTGAAGAGTCTTTTCGGAACTCCCGCCGAAACACGATCCCAAGCGTCGTGCTTCGAAAATCTGCGAACGGTCAATCCTCGATAGCGGTGAGGGGGACATGCCGGATACGTGGCATGTATCAGTTGGTCGAGGTACATCCGCTGCCATAACTGTGCTAAGATCCGCTGGCTATTTAAACCCCCTACTCTTCCTTCGGGTTTTCATTCTGCCGAGAGGACGGCACCTTTCTTTTGTCTGAGAGCCTAGCTACTCAGCTATTTCCCCCGCACCGGTCCTTGCCGTCTTCAGCCCCCCGATTCTTCTCTAAGGGGTTCCCACGCCATGTCCTCTACCCCGGAGGCCATCCTCGAAGGGATGTCTAGGGCTTGGAGGAAGGCGAGGAGGAGAACAGCGGCCGGTGAGGATCTCCGTTGTTTCAAAGGGGGCTCAAGGAAGAATTCCTTCAACAACAGGGGTTTAATAACGGGGGCCGTCGGTAAAGTTATTCTGCCCGAGAATTTTGGAGTAGCAAGGCGGGGTGATACCGGTCAAGGGGGCAGAGCTGTCGTCACAAGCTGTGGCAGGATCCTTGATGCCGTCGGGGCTGAGGGACCAGAAGCGGTCGGCGTCGACGGTGGGGCAGTGGAATTTGTTGCGGGGACGGTGGAAGTAGCGCATGCCGACCTTGCCGGAGTATTTTGGGTGGCGGCTGTCGCGGAGCATTCGGAGATGGAGCATATCTTTGGCATCACCGCTGCCTCCAAGGTGACTCTGGCTCTTCTTGAAACAGGTCTTCATCACTGCTGCCGTTGCCCTTACCGCCCCCGGGAATCTATCCCACCCTTTTCCCCCTAGGGTTGGGACTTCGGAGATGGAGCGAAGCGAGACGGGACGAGAGCCGATAGGTCCGTTACACGCATTGGAGAACACGGCTGAGAAGGACAGAGACGGGAAGAGGAGTTTGCAGCTTGGAGCGGCCTCCGGTATATCCTTTCCAAGCCGTGTTCGTGGGGCTTGCAATGATGTATATTTTTTTTCTTGACCCACCGGGTCTTGTAACGTATATCTTATTAAATGAAAAGGAGATTTTGTTACCTTGTCTGCATCTTGCATCAAATAGTTGTCTGTCGAACTTCTTCATTTTCTTTTCCTCTTTCTTCCTCCTTTTCTTCTTTTCTTTTTCATGTCGTCCTAAGGTCATCGACGACCTCTTTTATTCGTGTAGGGTTGTTATTTGTCGAGCTCCTTTTCGGCTTTTATGCCGTTCGAAGATACCCGGTTGTCATTCCATCAATGGCTGCAGGTTCGCTTGGGGCCATTCGGGCCCGGGGTCCCTCCTAGGGTTTGAATTCGGGGATCCGAGCCTCTCGGGCGCTGTTTGTTTTCCAATCGTCACTGTTGTAATCCATTGCCTTCCTTTTTCGCTTGGAGTTTTTCTCCGCTGAAGCCGAGGTGAAGTTCGGCTCCCGTGGGAGTCCGGGCGGAGCCTTCCTTGGCGTCGTGGACAGAGCCCGGCTCCCGTAGGAGTCAAGGCGAAGTCTTCCTGCAATCAAAGTCATAGGCGAAGTCCGGCTCCCGTAGGAGTCCGGACAAGGCTTACCGGCAGTTGCTGTTGTCGGCGGAGTCCGGCTCCCGTAGGAGTCCGGACAGAGTTATCCTGTAGTCGATGTCGGTGATGGAGCCCGGCTCCCGTAGGAGTCCGGGCGGAGCTGTCGGTGATGGAGCCCAGCTCCCGTAGGAGTCCGGGCGGAGCTGTCATGTAGTCAAAGTCGGTGACGGAGCCCGGCTCCCGTAGGAGTCTGGGCTGGGCTTACCACCGATCGAAGTTGCTTAAGCTAGGGCAAGGTTTTCCTCTTGGGGGGGGCGCATATGGACGTTGCAGGGCCTCTCCCCCCATCCAGTCTAAAAGAGCCGGGCCTTTGACTTTGTTCATGTCAGGACGAGGTCCTCCTCCTGTTCCTGGCATGGCTGTGGGGGCGCATATGGGCGTTGTAAGGCCTCTCTCCCCATCCGGTCTAAATGAAACCGGGCCTTCGACTTTGCTCAAGTTAGGACGAGGTTCTCCTCCTGTCCCTAACAGGGCTGTGGGGGCACATATGGGCGTTGTAAGGCCTCTCCCCCTATCCGGTCTAAATGGAACCGGGCCTTCGACTTTGCTCAAGTTAGGGCGAGGTTCTCCTCCTGTCCCTAACAGGGCTGTGGGGGCACATATGGGCGTTGTAAGGCCTCTCCCCCCATCCGATCTAAATGGAACCGGGCCTTCGACTTTGCTCAAGTTAGGACGAGGTTCTCCTCCTGTCCCTAACAGGGCTGTGGGGGCACATATGGGCATTGTAAGGCCTCTCCCCCCATCCGGTCTAAATGGAACCGGGCCTTCGACTTTGCTCAAGTTAGGGCGAGGTTCTCCTCCTGTCCCTAATAGGGCTGTGGGGGCACATATGGGCGTTGTAAGGCCTCTCCCCCCATCCGGTCTAAATGGAATCGGGCCTTCGACTTTGCTCAAGTTAGGGCGTGGTTCTCCTCCTGTCCCTAACAGGGCTGTGGGGGCACATATGGGCGTTGTAAGGCCTCTCCCCCCATCCGGTCTAAATGGAACCGGGCCTTCGACTTTGCTCAAGTTAGGGTGAGGTTCTCCTCCTGTCCCTAACAGGGCTGTGGGGGCACATATGGGCGTTGTAAGGCCTCTCCCCCCATCCGGTCTAAATGGAACCGGGCCTTCGACTTTGCTCAAGTTAGGGCGAGGTTCTCCTCCTGTCCCTAACAGGACTGTGGGGGCACATATGGGTGTTGTAAGGCCTCTCCCCCCATTCGGTCTAAATGAAATCGGGCCTTCGACTTTATGAGGTTGCCCTTTTGTTTTTGATACAGTTTGTTTGAATTGTCCAAAGACATATGGGTATGTGACTTTTGATTAAAACGAAGTTACTGGTAGTACATCCGTAAGTTTTCTGAGCTCCGTAGTCGCAGGAGGTCGGCTCCTCCGAGCTCCTTAAGATAATAAGTTCCGAGCCGGACTACTTCTTTGACCTTATAAGGTCCCTCCCAGTTTGGGGCGAGTTTCCCCCAGTCCTGAGGTTGCGAGACAGCAGCTCGTCGAAGCACTAGATCTCCTGCTTTAAAGGCTTTGTTCTTGACCCGGGCATTGTAATATCGAGCAACTTTCTGTCTGTAGGCTGCCATTCGAACCTGAGCGATCTTCCGTCTTTCTTCCAGTAGGTCAAGGTTGGCTCTAAGATTTTATGAATTTCGATGCTCGTTGAATGCCATGACTCGTGTCGACGGAATGACGGCTTCCGTTCCGAAGGCTAAAGCAAAGGGGGTCTCCCCCGTAGGTAACCTTTGGGTAGTTCGATACGCCCATAGCACATGATAAAGCTCGTCTGCCCAAGTTCCTCTTGCTTTTTCAAGCCTTGTCTTAATCCCCTGCAAAAGGGTTCTGTTAGTCACCTCAGCTTCGCCGTTCGCCTGAGGATGGGCTACTGATGTGAAGTTGTGGGAGATGTTTAGATCTTCACAGAATTCGGCGAATCTTGCTCCTGCGAATTGCCGTCCATTATCAGTGATTAGGGTTCTAGGCAGACCGAACCTGCACACAATTGACTTCCAGACGAAATCTTGTACTTTCGCTTATGTGATTTTTGCTAGTGGTTCGGCTTCGACCCATTTGGTGAAGTAGTCGATCGCTACAAGGAGAAACTTTCTTTGTCCAGACGCCATGGGGAAGGGGCCAAGGATGTCCATCCCCCATTGTGCAAAAGGCCATGGGGCACTCAAAGGTGTGAGCTCGGTGGCGGGCTGTCTCTGGACGTTGGCGTATCTCTGGCATCGATCATACTTTTTGACATATTCAATCGAATCATGATGCATTGTTGGCCAGTAATATCCTTGGCGGAGTAGCTTGTGGGATAAAGATCTAGCTCCCAAATGGTTTCCGCAAGCTCCCTCGTGTACTTTCCATAAGGCGTAGTCAGCTTCCGAGGGTCGGAGGCATCTTAAGAGGGGCAAGGAGTATGATCTTTTGTACAATTTGCCCTCATAAAGGATGTACCGGGAGGCTTGATTTCGGAGCTTCCGAGCCTCCTTCGCGTCCTGGGGGAGAACTCCATCTCTAAGATAGGTCATCAGCGGGTCGACCCAGCTGGGCTCGTGGTCGATCTCCATTACGGGCTGCGATTCTTCTGTACTCGGATGTTTTAGAACTTCAAAGAGAACGCCTTTGGGCAATTCGGTCGGAGCCGATGTCGCCAGCTTGGAGAGAAGATCGGCTCTGGTATTCTCCAGTCTTGAAATCTGCCTAATGTCGAAACTGCTAAAGGTGGGGGTAAGTTCCTTTACCTTCTCAAGATATTTGGCCATACTGTCCTCCCGCGCTTCATAACTCCCGCTGACTTGTCCCACCACTAGTTGGGAGTCGCTGTGTACCCGGAGTTGACCTATTCCCAGCTCTTTGGCGATCCTTAATCCTGCGATCAGAGCTTCATATTCCGCTCCATTATTTGTTGCGGGAAACTTGAAACGTAGAGCGTATTCCGCGATGACTCTCTCCGGGCTGACCAAGATCAGGCCTGCACCCGCGCCTGCCATGTTGGAAGATCCATCCACATAGAGGGTCCAAAAGCCATCGGAGGGATTGGCTTCTTCGTTGGGGGAGTTCGGTTGAGACTTCAGGTCGTCAACTTTGTTTTGCTCAGGTTCGGCCTCCTCTGGGATGGTGCACTCTACTATGAAATCTGCCAATATTTGGGCCTTTACTGCTGGTCTAGGTCTGTAGTTGATGTCAAATTCTGTGAGCTCGATCGCCTATTTTGCCATTCTTCCGGAGGCGTCAGCCCGGTGCAAAACCGCCTTGATCGGCTGATCGGTGAGTAGCGTCACGGTGTGCCCTTGAAAGTAGGGTCGGAGCCTCCGAGCTGCAACCAACAAGGCGTAGGTCAGTTTTTCTAATTTGGTGTACCTGGTCTCGGCGTCCCTCAGCGTGCGGCTAATGTAGTAGACTGGTCGCTGGACTTTCGTTTCTTCTTTGACAAGGACGGCCGCAAGGGCCATGGGAGAGACCGCCAGGTATACAAATAGTTCCTCCCCAGGTTCAGGCTTTGCCAGCAGCGGGGGTGAGCTAAGGTAGTTTTTTAATTCTTCGAACGCCTGTTGGCATTCAGAGGTCCAACAGAAGTTCTTCGGCTGCTTGAAGATTTGAAAGAAGGGCAAACATCATTCGGCCGACCTCACGACGAAGCGATTAAGAGCCGCTATCCTCCCTGTGAGGCGCTGAACCTCCTTGATCGACTTTGGGGCGATCATCTCTTGGATAGCACGAATTTTCTCTGGATTGGCCTCAATCCCGCGCCCTGATACCATGAAGCCCAGGAACTTTCCTGAGGTTACCCCAAAAGCGCATTTAGTTGGGTTCAGCTTCATTCCGTACTTTTGAAGAGCGCCAAAGGTTTCCTCGAGGTCGGCGACATGATTTCTGGAAGACTTGCTTTTTACAAGCATATCGTCCACGTAGACTTTCATGTTTCGGCCGATCTGCTCTTTGAAGATTTTGTTCACCAGCCGTTGGTAGGTTGCGCCCGCATTCTTGAGGCCGAATGGCATGACCCTGTAGCAGTAAAGGCCGCGATTGGTGATGAAAGCTGTCTTTTCTTCATCTTCCGATGCCATTCTAATTTGATTATAGCTGGAGAACGCGTCCATAAAAGTGAGGAGCTCATGGCCTGAGGTAGCGTCCACCAGTTGGTCGATTTTGGGAAGGGGGTAGCTGTCCTTTGGATAAGCCTTATTCAGCTTTTTGAAGTCTATACACATCCTCCACTTGCCGTTTGCTTTCTTGACCAAAACAGCATTGAAAATCCAATCAGGATAATTAACTTCCTTAATGAATCCGGCCTTGAGAAGCTTATCCACTTCCTCGGCTATCGCCTTCTGCCTCTCCGGGGCATGACTCCGGATTTTTTTTTTATCGGTCGATGCTTCGAATCGACTGCCAGATGATGCTCCATGACTTCCGTGTCAATCCCTGGCATATCCGTTGGAACCCAAGCGAAAACGTCCGCATTCCTTCGGAGGAAATCAATAAGACGCGTCCGCACCTCCTCCCCCAGGTTGGAGCCAATTAACACCACATGCTCCGCGTTCCCATCATTCAGGGAAACTGGTACCAGATCTTCGATTGGGCCGCCCCTTTCTTCGGTGAGGTCATCGCGAGCATCCAATCCATCGACGGGATAGGGGTCAGCCCGGTCGCTTCTTTGCAAGACGATGTTGTAGCAATGTCTGGCCAGGGCTTGGTCTCCCCGGACCTCTCCGATCCCATGGTTGGTGGGGAACTTCAATTTCAAATGGTAGGTTGAAACGACAGCTCTGAGAGCATTGAGGCCGGGTCAGCCAAGGATTGCATTGTAGGCGGATGGCGCCTTTACCACCAAGAAATTCACCAGAGCCCTGGACTGCTTTGGATACTGACCCGCGGCCACAGTCAAAGCTATCATTCCCTCCGTCGGAATGGCGTCACCGGTAAACCCTATCAAGGAAGAGTAAATCGGCCTCAGATGACCGCCAAGAGCGGACATCCTTGAAAAGGCATCGTAGAACAAGATGTCGGCCGAACTTCCGTTGTCGATGAGGATGCGATGGATGTCGTAATTTGCTATATTCAAGGAAACTACGACCACATCATTGTGAGGGAATTGGACTCCCTGGGTGTCTTCTTCGGTAAAGGTTATGGGTTCTTCAACTTTTTGCCGCTTGGGGGATGCAGCTGGTATGTTGGTTGCCTCCCGTCGGGATTCCCCCGAGATGGCATTGACGGAATCTGGCAGAGGCCGATCATCCGGCCACTCCTCATCGGCGACCATAGCCAGAGGTAGTTGTGCAAAGGCCTCGCGAGAAGGCATCAGATGAGGGAAGGAGGAGTGGGTGCCGGAAAAGATGGTCGGAAGTGGATCCATTGAGCGCTCCTTTAAGAACAAGGGTATTGCGAAGACACACCCCCTTCCTCTAGCGCCAATCCTGTTGGTGCAAAAATCTGCTTGCGTCAGAGAAGCTGGAGTCAGGGAAGTCGCGGTCACCGTCGGGACCTGCAAAGGAAGTCTAAACCGGAGGTGGGGTTGCTCCGGCAAGACCCTCCGACGCTCAAGTCAGTTCTCTGCCTCAACAAGAATGGAGTGCTCGAACGGAGAATTTAGCAGAGTTTTTAGATGAAAAATGAGAGCTTATGGAATAACGTATCTGGGGTTTTCCTTTTATAGACGGAGGAGGCAGCAGATTGATAGTGACGCCTGTAACCGTCTGGCAGACGGCTGTCCAGAGTCAGGCGAAATTTGCTGCGAAGAGTAGTGGAGTAGACCTGTGGCTATTGCTATGGCCTGCCACGTGGAGCCTGTTGCAGGTAGTGGAGCGGCGTCCGTTGCCGCTAGTTGCCAGGGAGTAGTGGAGTCACGCAGCACCTGCCGCAGGGAGCGGAGCAGAATCATGGCTGTTGATACAGCCTGTCAGAGAGTAATGGGGTCGCGCAGGATTCGAGGCAGGGAATGGAGCAGGGCTGCGGCCGTTACTGCGGCCTGTCAGGGGTGATGGGGTGATGGAGCTGCGCGGAATCCACCGCAGGAAGTGGAGCAGGATCATGGTTGTTATTGTGGCCTGTCAGGGGGCGCAGATCCATCGATTGAAGTTCGACAGCGGTCGGAGTCCGGCCTCCGTAGGGGTCCGGGCGGAGTCCTCCTTGCGGTTGGGGTCGTGGATGGAGCCCGGCTTCCGTGGGAGTCCGGGCGGAGCCCTCTCGAAGCTGAAGTGGCGGGCGGAGTCCGGCTCCCGTAGGAGTCCAGACGAAGTCTGTCTGCAGCCGTTGGAGTCGAGGACGAAGCCCGGCTCCCGTAGGAGTCCGGGCGGAGTCTTCCTGCAATTAAAGTTAAAGGCGAAGTCCGGCTCCCGTAGGAGTCCGGATGGGGCTTACCAGCAGTTGACGTTGAGGACGGAGCCCGGCTCCCGTAGGAGTCCGGGCGGAGTCTACTTGAGGTCGAAGTTGTCGGCGGAGTCCGGCTCCCGTAGGAGTCCGGACGAAGTCTGTCTGCAGCCGTTGGAGTCGAGGACGAAGCCCGGCTCTTGTAGGAGTCCGGACGGAGTCTTCCTGCAATTAAAGTTAAAGATGAAGTCCGGCTCCCGTAGGAGTCCGGATGGGGCTTACCAGCAGTTGACGTTGAGGACGGAGCCCGGCTCCCGTAGGAGTCCGGGCGGAGTCTACTTGAGGTCGAAGTTGTCGGCAGAGTCCGGCTCCCGTAGGAGTCCGGACGAAGTCTGTCTGCAGCCGTTGGAGTCGAGGACGAAGCCCGGCTCTCGTAGGAGTCCGGGCGGAGTCTTCCTGCAATTAAAGTTAAAGGCGAAGTCTGGCTCCCGTAGGAGTCCGGACGGGGCTTACCAGCAGTTGACGTTGAGGACGGAGCCCGGCTCCCGTAGGAGTCCGGGCGGAGTCTACTTGAGGTCGAAGTTGTCGGCGGAGTCTGGCTCCCGTAGGAGTCCGGACGAAGTCTGTCTGTAGCCATTGGAGTCAAGGACGAAGCCCGGCTCTCATAGGAGTCCGGGCGGAGTCTTCCTGCAATTAAAGTTAAAGGCGAAGTCCGGCTCCCGTAGGAGTCCGGATGGGGCTTACCAGCAGTTGACGTTGAGGACGGAGCCTGGCTCCCGTAGGAGTCCGGACGGAGTCTACTTGAGGTCGAAGTTGTCGGTGGAGTCCGGCTCCCGTAGGAGTCCGGACGAAGTCTGTCTGCAGCCGTCGGAGTCGAGGGCGAAGCCCGGCTCCCGTAGGAGTCCGGGTGGAGTTTGCCGGTGTTTGACGTTGGCGAGGAAGCTCGACTCTCGTAGGAGTCCGGGCGGACCTCCTGGGGCCGATTCTGCTGAGGACTTCGGCTGTGGATATTTTATACCCAACGGTAGTTAAGTAGTCCTATGTGATTTATGAGATTGAGTTCGAATGATCTTAGCTAGTGCGGTGTAAACGATGGAAAGAAATTTTCATCAGATTTCACGAATGAACTCAAGTTAGATAAATCTTATATATAACAGACGATAAAGTTTAACGAGTTTTTCATAACCTCCATTTTGTTGGGACTCATGATAGAAGAACTAAATCACATAGTAACTACATCTAGAAGTTCATTCTTCTGTTCTGCTGGATTACCACTATATGCTGCTAGACGTTACTGATGGATTATGGGATCAACAAAAATTATTTTGATGGTCAATAATTCTCAATTGGTGAGTTAGAATTGTTTTAATTCCTTGAAAGGAGTTTCAATAATATTTTGATAGAGATCAAAATATGTCTCACTACCAGATATGATAGAACCTATGAGGTCACACATAAAAGAGGTCTTGACTTTCGGTTTATTGAATCACGATTTTGAATTGCAAATCACAAGTTATCTTAATTATCAATTTGATTAATGAATGGACTAAAATGTAAAAATTACATTGAGGATTTACTAAGAGTCAGTAAATTATAGGAGGACTAAATTATAATTATTGTATATTATTGGATGTAATCAAATATTGGGGTTGGGTCCTAATCAAATTAAATCAGATTTAATTTGATTAGATTTGGTTTGAGTTTGACTCAAACTAGGTTTCATTAATCTAATGGGATTAGATTTAATAGATGCTTGACGCAAATCTATCTAAATTAGGTTTGACCTAATCTTTAGAAATATTTGATTTAGATTAGGTCCTAGTCAAATTAAATTAGATTTAATTTGATTAGATATGATTCGAGTTTGAGTTAAATTGGGTTTCATTGGTCTAATAGGATTGGACTTCATTTGTAATAAAACCCAAACATATTTGGACTCCAACCTAGATTTGGATTTGAACCAACTTTGATCCAATTTAAAGAGGAGTATATATATATCCAAAAAGCCCCACGCCCAAAGACTTTTGATGCCCCATATATTTTCTACCTAAAGTCTTTTGCATGGAGAAAAATTGGGTGTGGAGAATTATTAAGAGGCGCCCAAAATCTGGGAGGTTTAGGGAGTGGGCGACAACCTTGGATAGAGTCCTACCTTATCTCTATCTTAAACCCTAACCACCTTTTGAGTTTAAATAGAGAGATATGGGGTGCCTCCACATAGTTAATGAGATCAAGCAAGGAGGACACCCAAAGGATTGGTTTTAACATGAGAAAGCATGGGATGTCCCCTCTTTTCTCATCCATTCTTTCTTACAACCAATAGTTGGTTGTTGAATGTAAATCCCCCTTTCTCCTTTGTCCAAGAGTTGGACATGTCTCCTTTTTTCTCTCTCCCAAAGATGTCTGAGAGTTAGACATAATTAAAATCAGATTTGATCTGATTTTTACCTCTCCTATTGGTCCATGAGATAGACAAAAGTTCTTGTCTATCTTTTCTTAGATCTAGTCCAAGGGTTGGACAAGATAGAACAAGAAAGAGATTAGATCTCTCGTCTTCTTCAATAGATCTTTGATTTTTTTTTGAGAAGAAAAAAGTGAAAAAAAATAGATGTGATCTAATTTCATCATCCTCCTATAGATCTATTTGATTCTCTTGAGAAGAGAATCAAAAGATCAAACTAATTCGACAATCCAAAGAGCGATCTCTGCAAGGGAGTTAACATCCCGGTGAGATCAAGACCTCCTGATCAGATCAGTCTTGGTGGATATCTGTAGAGACTGGATACTTGTATGATTATGACAGAACCTCGAAAATATTCATGGACCATTGGATCGTAGTGAAGATCTATCCACATAAAGGTATGGAATTCAGATTCTCTTTTAGATATTTAATCTTGCAATTAATGATGATGCTTGATTTTTTTAAAATGTGATCTCTTTATGCATGCTAGTTGGATGAGATCTAAATATTGATATGAATTTTTAAACTATTTTGATATAAGGCTGTTTTGGCATAACGGTTAAAAGTTATGTTGAATGGTTATCCTAGAATGATGTTGGGAATTTAGATCTGAAATTTTTATTCCATTGCGATCTCTTTTTAGGTTAAGTTTTTAAAATTTTTACATACATATTTGTCATCATATGATGTTGACATCCAACATTTATTATGTTCAAGAAAATCTGACATGGCATATTAGGGGATTCTTTTCTTCATGTCATAAAGCATGTATATTCTTAGATGATGTAGGGCAGAAATAAATAAGTTCTAATAAGACAAAAGTCGGCATCCATGAGCATATTATATAAATAAAGAATATTACAGTACAGTAATCTGATATTAAAATTTTTATATTAGATATTCTTTGGTTCACTTTATTCTCACTTTTCTTTCATCAGAGTATGATCTTTTTAAGATCTCCTATAAGTATGTACAATGAAGATTGGATAGTTAGTGAATTACTGACTAAATATGTACAAGTGGAAAAAAGATTGAGAGAAAGAGAAGATAGAGAGTGTGAACTTTGTTTCACATTAAGTTAGTGGAAAAGTAGATAAAGAAATAGTAGACCTAATGCAAAAGGAAAAAAGCATTTGTTATGGCATTAGGTGAAGCCATTAATAAGGTTGTCAAATGCTTCTTTTGCAAAAGCAAGAGATACTTAAAGAAAATTGCATGATGTTGAAGGAAAGAAAAATAGTTTCTCTTCAAATAGCTCAGATTGTATTTAAAATTTTTTTATTAATCTATATGATTAAGGATCAAATTCTTATCTGATTAGCAGCAGAACCAGAGATCAAATCTTCAAAAATCTGAAATAAATATTCGTGGAGGCTTGGATGTGCAAACCCTCTACTTTGCATGCATACTAGATACTGTAGGAAAGTAAGATAAACTCTGATCAAATCACTTTCGCAATCCAATCAAATGAGGGAAGAGAGGTGCTGGTGTGAGGCGTCACACCAGCAAAGCCCCTAGCCTATTTTGCAATTGCCTACATTGATGACATCCTTATCTTCAGCAAGGGCTTAAAGCTTTTTGAAAATTCATTGAAAGATCTGGAATAGCGTTATTAGCCAGAAGGATGAAGGAGGATGCCCAAGGTGGGCCCACAGCAAGGAGAAGGGGGCAGCACCAAGGGGAGATGCCAAGGAGAGGAAGGTAGGGGCTCTCTTTTCTCACACCTCTCTCTCTCTCTCTCTTCTCTCAATCTGATTTTTTGCTATTTGGTTTCTATGCATCCATAGGTAGAGACTCTTTCTATTTATAGATGATTCTCATGATCTAATAAGTATAGGACTCCTAACTCAAACATACTTTGAATCAGTCCAATACTCATGAAAGAAGAACTTTTACATGAGATATAATTGCCATCAAATATGACATCCACAAAGCATCCATTCCCACACCCACATGGGATGCCCACAACAAGCAAGATTCTAGATGTTGGTTGGCCCATAAGAGAGGAGAATTCTAGTGTAGGTAGGATTCCTAATATCTCATCCAAAATGGATCCAATTTGAATCCAATTCGAAGCTGGTTCGAAATAATTTCGAAAGACTGTCAATCCCAAACTCTTTAGAACTTTTGTATCAAGTCTAACTTGAATTTTAGATCTTAAGTCTAATTAATTCAAATCTAATCTAAAATTAATTAGCACTTAAATCTAATCTCTCATATACTCCATGGATCATAGATCAGAAATTGTTCATCCCTGGAATCGAACTTGAACCTCATGTGTAGTGCTAGCTAGATATAGTGAACTCTTCAATCTTGTTTGACCCATAATTTAATTTTTAATCAAGTTAGTTTATATATTTAATCAAGTCAAGTACTTCTAAATTGGATATATAAATATAGACTAATACTTTTCTACGGTATCTGACTTGTGTGTGTGACTTCATAGGTTCAAACACTAAGCAAGTAGCACAGGAACCGATTCCTGCACTCATCGAGATACTATCAAGCAATGATTTTCGACATCCAGATAGGTCGAATTATCGCAAAAAAATATTTTAGAACTCATGCACATGGTTATCGTATAATTCATTTTTTTGATCCTGAATGCTCTAAGATGGTCTCAGATTAACTGTCAACTGAGATTGCTTCATCCACATTGTATTTCAACCTTTTAAATCCATCTCATATATTACCCTAGCCAAGGCTTTACTTAATTAAAATACAGTGATACATCAACTTCAATAATTTGGAAGGATCAATTCCATCTTGATCCACACACAGATTTCGCAAGTACTTGACTGTATCCAGTAGCCTTCCATCATTGCATTAAAAATCCAGATAGTTCGATATCAAAGCATAGTGAGTTGCTTACAAGTCACTATAGTGATTTCAGATCTGTAGGATACTTATACCCATATACTTCACGAGCAGCTTTTGATAGCAGAACGTTCAGCAGGTGAGTCACTTATTTAGTGATGATGTACTCCTATATCTCATCTGTATGCCATACCAGTGTCACCACACTCCTTGATTAAGAGGATAACCAATCTATATGGCACACAATGACCTCCACTCGATAAACATCATCATCCTATAATGACATATCATTTGGTTGTGAACATGTTTAAGAACTATACGATAAATCTTCTCTTTATTGTATACTAACATAGTTCTAAGGACTTCATCATAACACAAGAGTTCAAGAAAAATATAACTTTATGATAAAAAATATCAGAATAATTATTATTCATTAATCAATAATTCATGTATAAAGATAAATTCAATCGTCACACGATTGGTTTTAGGACATAATTTTCAACAACTCTCACTTGGACTAAAGTCAATCGGGACAGTATCTTATACCTATCTTCCATTTGAAGTCATCGAACTCTTTGATCCTGAGAGCTTTAGTGAAGAGATCAGCTAGGTTCTCTTTTCTGTCAATCTTTTAAAGCTTGACATCACCTCGATTCATGATCTCTCATATCAGATGATAGTGGTGCAAAATATTTTGCAGCATTCGATGCTGTATTATATTCTACTTCGCATATAGAATCGGCCATAGTATATTTCTTAGAACTCTTCCAGCAAACAGTTCCTCTATTCAAGATAAATACGTAGATCGACACGCTTCTACTGTCATCATAATCTGATAAAAAATTAGAATCAGTATATCTCACAAATTTCAGATCAGTATCTCCATAGATAAGCTATTGATCTTTAGTATTTTTCAAATACTTAAGAAATACTTTTACAATCTTTCAATATTTTTTACCCAGATCAGACCGGTATCTACTCACTACCCTCAGTAAATAAGTCACATCCGACCTCTTACACATTATAGCGTACATGATAGATCTTACTGTCGAAGCATATGGTATTCTACTTATATGCTCTCTCTCCTTAGGAGTTGTCGGACAATCTTTCTTGGAAAGAGTAATTTCATGACTTATCGAAAAATAGCCTTTCTTAAAATTATCCATGTTGAACCGCTTCAACAAGATATTGATATATGTGGATTGAGACAATCCAAGCAACTTTGTAGATCTATCCCTATAGATCTTTATCCCTAAAATGTAAGATGCTTCTCCCAAATCCTTCATGGAGAATTATAATGATAACCACAGCTTCACACTTTGCAAATTTGGGATGTCATTTTCTAGTAATAGTATGTCATCCATATACAGCATAAGAAAGATGACTACATAATCGAAAGCCCACACTACAACAAAATAAGTTATTAGTGATGAAAATTTTTCATCGCTAATAATCTATTTTCGTCGCTAATAGTTATTAGCGATAAAATTTTTGTCGCTAATATTTCATCACCAATAATCGCATCGTTGATAATATTTTACGACGAAAAAAATTTTCATCACAAATAATCATTTATTTGTAACAAAAAAATTTTATCATTAAAAAAATTTATTTTTTTGAAAACTATTTATGATAAAAAATTTTAGTCATAAAAAAAATTTATGATAAAATTTAACATCATTAATAAATAATAGATTAATAGTGATGAAAATATTTTCATCACTATTAATTTAATTAAAATTTTTTAATAAAGATCAAATTTTTAAAAATTTTTAGCGGTGAAAAATTTTCATCGCAAATAAGATTTTTTAAGATAAAATTTTTTTATCATTATTAATTTAATTAAAAATATTTATAAAAATCAAATTTATAAAAATATTAGCGATAAAAATTTTTCATTACAAATGTGCTTATTAGTGATGAAAATATTTTCATCACTATTAATTTAATGTAAAATTATAATATTTTTAAATTTATTAAAAATTTTATTTATGACCAATTTTTCATCATAGTAAAATCTTTTTGGCGACCAATATTTCGTTAGAAATAATTTTATCACTAATAATTTATAAATATTTTTTTAAAAATAATTTATGAATATATATTTTTAATTTTTATTTATAATATTTGTTATAAATAAAAAATAAAAAAATTACATAATAAATCTATAAATAAATTTTATTATTTTATTATATTAAATTAAAATTATAAGAGATTTGAAATAAAAATAAAAAACTACATAAAGAGACCGTCAAGTGTCGGTATCTGGAGAACGAATTGGAGAAGGAGAGCTCTCGAAAGAGCTCGGACTGCTGCTGTCTCATCAGCTGTATTGTCTGCACCATCTGTGCCATCTGCTCCATCATCTGGATCTGGAGCAGCTGATACTGATCGATGCATGCATCCAACTCATGAGCTCGTTGCTCAGTCTGTTGTCGATCCTCGATAGCCTATCTCTGTACCTTCATCAGTCGAGTCTTGTAGATAGAATGAATGTCAGCCCTAGACGAGCGTGAAGATGAAAGAGCAGTGATTCCATATCTTAAACTCCTAACATAATAAGATCTCGTACCAAGTATCCGATCATAGATCTCATCATCTGTGGGTGCGGTTGAGCCCTCAGGGATAGGCTGGGATCTTATGTCTGTCATACGGTCTTGAAAATTAAAGTTATAGCTATTTTAATTTTGTAATAAAAATCAGACTGTGAATGAAAAAATAATTGAAAAAATTTACAAAGAGCTCCTGACTCCCCATTGTCCACTCCCCTGACCGTCGTTAGTGGATCCGCTGATAGATATCGATTCTACCAGGAAGCTCGCCACTCTCAGTATCTCTCTGCAATTTGAGAATAATTAATTAAAAAAATTTAAATAATTAAAAAATTATATGCTAATTAAAAATTAAAAATTACTTACCATCTGCTCCATGTGACGAGCGAACGATCTCGAACCCCCACAACGCGGTACGATCTTGCTCGCCCGATTTGTGATATTCTGGACACATCTTCTCTATATAGTTACCAGTCAAATTAGTAGATAATAAATTTAATTTAAGAGTAAATGATTCAATCATTAAACTCTAAAAAAAAAAATTTGGATATGTAACCTGATATGTCGGATCCTCGTAATGCCAGCATATGACAGTCCAATCATCCATAGTAATGTTGTCATAAGGCTGCTGCTGCGTTGCCTTCTCCCCATGATCCGGTACCATATGGTAGTAATGCTGATGCATGATGGCAATAATCCTTGAAACGCAAAGATAAATGAGTGTCCACAGCTTGTCGCATGTGATCCTCCTCAAAATCAATAATGTCGAATACACCCTGTCAATAACAAATATTAGAAGAATATCATGTAAATTAAATATTCATAATATAATTTATTTTATCTATAAGTAGGTATAGAAAATCTCTTTCTGAGTCGGTAGAAAATCTCTCTCCTATTGTGGCAACTCCACTATTTTAGGTCCGTCGTTGCATCTCAAGCTCTCTTATGTGAAATCTCATTCCTCCAATGATATAGGATGCGTAGTGATTAACTCTTCGATCGGAATCATATACTAAATCATACAACTCATTGATCGCACCTACTTTTTTATTGAAATACTTATGTTTCATCTACACCATAATATAAAAAATTATGTTGGTTCAAATAATATTATTTATAATTAAATAAATAATATTTACTAATACAACTTACAAGATCACCAAATTATTTTATAAATTTCTTCTTATGTCGATCATCAGCATCCGTATTATTCTCTCTACATAGTATACTCTTGTGCTCATTGCAACAAGTTATGATTTTTAATTTTATATCAATATGAAAAAATTACTTAAAATATTAAACAATATGCTAAGATGGTACTTACTTAATGAAATCTTCAATTTTTTTACAATTATTTAGAACGTAAAAGTATGCTTTAGATAGCTCGTTCACGTCTATAAATTCATATCTCCTTGCACCAAGAGATTGAACTATTTGTTTAAATATAGATAACATCAGTTCATTGTCACCCCATTCACGGTCTACGTTATGATTTATACGATTGAATCTTGTTTTCATATCATCAAAATACATCGAGTAGAATGTGACACACTCCGTAGCTACATATGCTTCCGCTATAGACCCTTCAGGCCTTACTTTATTACGCACATACTTTTTTAGGATACACAAAAATTTATAAATAAAAATAAATTTAAATTTTAAAAATATATTTATATCTTATAATTGATATGACAAAATACGTATAATTTCTTTACCTTTCAATAGGATACATTCATCGATAATGTACCGGTCTGACTAAAAGAGCTTCTTTTGGAAGATGAACAGTCAGATGCACCATAACATCAAAAAATGATGGTGAAAATTTTTTTTCTAACTTACAAAGAATGTGTACGATATCCTTCTCAGATCTCTCAAGTAAGTTAATCTTCAATTTTCGACAACATAGTTCTCGGAAGAACACTCCCAGTTCAATCAATGCAGTTTGAACATGACCACCCAAATAGCCGCATATGATCATAGGAAGCAAATGTTGCATCATCACATGGGAGTCATAACTTTTTATTCCAGAGATATTACCATCGTTGTTTCCAACACACCGTGATACGCTTGAAACATATGCATCAGAAAACTTTACGATTTTGAACCATCCACAGAAATTCTTCTTTTCTTTATCAAACAGCGAATAACATGCAGGAGGCATAAAAAATCTCTCACCTCGATGAACTAAATACAACTCTAGTCAGATTTTTATTTCTTGTAAATCAAGACGAGCTTTTGTACTATCTTTTATTTTTTCTAAGATATTTAATACAGTACCGATGATATTATCACAAATATTTTTCTCAATGTACATTACATCCAGATTATGATGAAGTAGTAGCTGCTTTCAATACGGTAGTTCGAAAAAGATGCTTCACTTCGTCCAATTTAGCTCAGTTTCAGTATGCTTTCGCTTACGAATATCCGATATTTTTTTAAATTGGACGTTTTCAATGACTTCAAGTTGTTCTAAATTTTTGCTTTACTTAACTCCTTAGGTAGCAGACGCCGGTCGGACTTACCATCAAAATATTGATTATAATGGATCCTCCAAGAATGATTACTGGGGAAAGACTACCAATGACCCATGAAGCATATTTTTCATCCGTACTTTAAATGTAAGGAGGATGCATCTTTATTGTATATTGGACATACCAGATATCCTTTGGTGCTTCATCCAGATAAATTTTTATATGTAAAAAAATTATTTATGATCCATAGAATCGAAGCATGCAACTTAAAATTACTTCGACTCACAGAATCATATGTTTATACCCCATTTTTTCATAGCTCTTTCAAATCATCGATTAAAGGTCATAGATATACATCAATTTCATTACCTGATATTTTTGAATCCAGAATCAATAATGACATAAAAATAAATAGTTTTTTCATGTACTTCCAAGGTGACACATTATATACAACTAGCATTATAGGCCACATGCTGTAAGAGGTACTGAGATTGCCAAAGAGATTAAATCCATCTGTCGCTAGATCAAGCCGGATATTGTGCGGGTCACTCATAAAGTGCGGATGCTTTGCATCGAAGTCTTTCTACACTAAAGAATTGGTCGGATGGCTAAGTATGTTCTTCTCCAAAATCTGCGGCTCATAATACCATCTCATTTTTTCAGCTGTCTTTGTGGATATATACAACCTTTGAAATCTTAGAATCAATGAAAAATATCTCAAAATCTTTTGAGGTATCTTCTTTGCTTTCCTATTATCGATTTTATATTTAGGCTCACCGTATTTTGAACATTCAGTTGCCTGTTCGTTATCCTTATAAAATAATATACAATCATTTTTGCAGGCATGTATAGGAATATAACCAAGTTCCAATTTTAGCATGTATATTTTGCTTCAGAATATGATTTCGAAAGTCTCTTTCCATCGGGATGAGTTGCTTTAATCAATGTCAAAATTTGATCAAATGACTTCTGACTCCATCGGTTCACAGTTTTAATATGAAGTAATTTTATCAAAAATTCTAACTTGAAAAATTTTGTACAATTTGGATAGAGTGGCTCTCGTGCATCGCTTACAAGCTTTGCAAACTGTTCAAAAATCTCTTCTACCTTAAGCTGGATATTATGTTCATGATCAGAATTGCTTTCAGATGCAGTAGTACTCATGTATATATTTGAATAAGCATCCTAATGTAAATCATCTAATAATTCTCCTATACCATTATGTTCAACAGGTCCAGCAACATCACTATCATCTTCAGTATCGTCATTGTTGCGCACCAGTTCATTTGGATCACCCTCCTCATGCCATATCCAACAAGTATATTTCTTATCCATACTATAATATAGCAGATGCTTTTCAATAAGTGTTACATGACGATATATCATATTGACACATCTCTTTCATGGATACTTTATCCGACTAGTACTGTCAGCCTTATGTCGTGCAAACTCAATAAAATCTCGAACTCTTTTTTGATATTCAGATAAAAAATACCTCTAGCATTCATCCAACTATTGTTGATATCCATCTAATAATAAAAAAAAATCATTAACAATAAAAAAAGGTTCAGTGGTATTCATCCGAACTAGATCCCGATCCAAATTTTGGATTGAATCACAATCCGAATTCTGACCAAAATCTCGATCCAGATCCAGACAAGGATCATTTTATACAAAATAATACATGTTAAAAAAATATAGACTAAACAATGATACAGAAAATATCCTTCTACCAATTTAATGAAGTAAAAATACATGATCCTATCAATTTCAAATCATTACTAATAAGTGTGGTCCTATCCCTTTTAGAAAAGTAATAATCTTATTATTGTTATTAGTAAATATTTTATCTCATTATTGTAAAAAATTTGACAGCATCTCCCCATAATTCTCCAAGTATACGATGTCAATATGGTGTCTATGCACCCTATCCACCATATATCCGGAGAATAGTGGACAGATAACTACTGAATACCACATAATGAAATAAAATATCAACTATTAACAACAATAAGGTTATTACTTTTTCAAAAAATTCGAATACGGGATATCCAAGAGTCGATCTCGATGAAGATCGACTCTTGAACGAGAATCTATGGCTCAATGCAATTTAACTACCATCTCTGATCATACATTCGAAGATGAATTTTTAATTTATCAAAAAAGAGTAACTCTGCATTGAAATTTTTTCATCAAAAATTTTAATAATTTTTTTTAAAATAAAAATATTTTTTATATTTAATTATAATAAATAAAAATATACAAAATAGCACATAAAATAACTAAATTGTAATAAGTAACAACAATGTGCATTGTGTTAGTAGAACAAAAAATAATTAATCAAATAATTAAATAATTTCAGTAGTAACACTAAAAAATTTATGCAATAAATATAATTAATTAAATAATTAAATAATTTTATTAATCAAATAAATTTCTCCCCGACCCCATCTCCACCGGCCACCGACCTCCCCCTCCCCGGCCTCGTCTCCGCTGGTCGACACCCTCCCTGGCCCCGTCTCCCCCGGTCGCTTGCCGCCCCCTCCTTGGGCCAGTCTCCATCAGCCGACACCCTCCTCGACCTTGTCTCCCCCGACCGTCGGCCGATCCCTCCCTGACCCCATCTCCGCCGGCCAACCCCCTCCCCGACCCCATCTCCCCCAGCCACCCCCTCCCTGGCCCCATATCCGCCGGCCGACACCCTCCCCGGCTCCGTCTCCCCCGACAGCCAGCAGCCTTGTCCCCTACCCCATCTCCACCGGTAGGCCCCCTCCCCGACCTCGTCTCTGCCGGCCGACACCCTCCTCGGTCCCATTTCCGTCGCTGCCGGCCGCCCCCTCCCTGACCCCATCTTCTCTTTTTCTTTTTTCTTTTTTTTTTCTTTCTTTTTTTTTTTCTTTTTTCTTTTCCCCCCTCCTTTCTCTCTTCCCTTCCTCCCTCCTCGCCGCCCCCTCCTCGGCCCCGTCTCCCCCGACGGCCGGCTGACCCCTCCTCGGCCCCATCTCCACCGACCGACACCCTCCCTGATGATGGAGATAGGGCCGTCGACCGCCCCCTCCCTGGCCCATCCCCCATCGGGCACATCCCGCCCCAAACACTCTCTGACCCCCATCTCCAACCCCAGACTCCTTCCCCGCCGGCTCGGTCTTAGTCGCCGTTGGCCCCGTCTCCGCCGCCGTTGGCCAACCACTCTCTGGCCTCCCGGTGGCCCGATCAACACCCAAAAAAAAAGAAAAAGTCTTGAAATCGTTACCTCCGGCGGACGGCAGCAAGTGACAGCGACGGAGGGGAAGCGATGACGGTGGGAAGCAATGACGACGGCGACGGACGGCGGGAAGAGACGATGGTGGATGCGGCGGCGGGAAGCGACGGATAGGAGAGTGGGAGAGCAGAGAGGGGGAGGGGGGAAAAAGGGATTTCGCACGAAACGGGGGAGAGAAGAAGGGTTTCGCACGAAGAGACATGATGTGACGTGAATTATTAGCGATAAAAATTTTCATCGCTAGTTATATTATTAGCGACGGAAACTGAATTTTCATCACTAATAATTCAGAAAAAAAAATTTTTGATAAAAAAAATTTTTCACCAAAAAAATTATTTGCGACGCAAAAAAATATTTCATCGTTAATAACTCTATTAACGATGAAAAATAATTTTCATCATTAATAATTTTCATCAAAAAAAATTTCCTATTTTCATGCTAAAAAAGTTTTTCCACCAAAAAAAAATTATTTGTGATGAAAAACATTGCGTCGTTAATTAGGTTATTAGCAACAGAAAAGATTTTCGTCGCTAATAATTTCTGATGAAAAAAATTACTCTAATTTTTCAAAAAATTTATGATAAAAATAAAATATGTCATCATTAATTATCTTATTAGCAATAAAAAATAATTTTCATCACTAATTATTTTTCATGAAAAAAATTTGGATGGATATTATTTTACTATATATTTATATTTTTAAAAAATAATCTATTATATGACCTAGAACCCACACACAATGCAGGGGCTCAAAATTAGTTAATAAATATATTGGATCTCAATCAAGTTTTCTCCAATCTCTATTCTTGAAATTTTTTAAAATAAACGGTAATGATAAATAATATTTATTGTAGTTGGGCGTATGCGCAGAGAGTATTATTTTTGTAATTTGAAAAAGATATGTGATTTTATGGGATACAATTTTCTCTCTTCCTCAAGCAAGAATAAACTAAGAAAGATATTAATTTATTTTGTATATTTATTTTTATATTAAATCTAAGTTCTAAGCCTTTTTTCACTAAGTTATGCAATATATATCCATCTTATACAGTCATATTCTATTAGTTTTATTTTTTTGTTATTGAAACTTATTTCATTTAATACTATAAAAAGTATGCTTTAGTAGCATCAACTATAGTTTGAGTTAAGAGTATTTGATTACTTGAGTAGAACTCATTTTAATTCTTATCAGTCCAAGTCATTCTAAGTATTTTTGAATCTGGATCCTCAAGTTGGAAACTGACTTTGGTCCTTTGAGATAACCAAATGCTCAAAATTATTTTTCATGCCTTCTAATTAAACTTAGAATAATTTATAGATAACTAAATATTTTAACAAATACTAATTTATTATAAAAAATTATGATAAATATTATTATTTTGTATGATATTAATTATGCTCTATTTTTTCTTTCTTTATTAGAGTAACTTAGATAGAGACACGATAATTAATATGATTTATCATAAAAGATATCTTGCTATTTGCACATGATCAATCAATATTATAAATTTTAATCTTGATGAACATTACACCTATTATGCATGACTTAATTACATCATCATGCAAATGACTTATATAATTACTAAAAAATTTAGAAGAGCTTTTATTTAAAAAAATTTAGGAGGACTAGTTTGGTATACATTCGAGAATCTTTGGATAACCTTTTTATGGATCATATTTTAATATATAAAGATCCAGTATCATCTCCTTTCTATATTCTTGGGCAGATACAAGGCCTTTGTATTTTATGACCTCTGGTGAGTCCATAGAACCAACAACCTATACAAAATTGAGCAATGAGACAGATTCAAAAAAATTTAAAGATAAAAAGTATTATCGTAAATAATTTCTATTTTTTTAAAATTTTTTTAGAAATATTGACGATGAAAATATTTTCATTTCAAATAATTGACTATTTACGATAAATTTTTTTGTCACTAATAATCTATAATTTTTGAATTTTTAAAATTTTTTATTTTTTTAATATATTAGCGATGAAAATATTTATCATAAATACATGAGTATTTGAGATAAAAAGATAATTTCTGTTGTAAATACCTAATTATTTATGATGTAATATTTTCGTCGCAACTAATCTGTAATTTTTAAAATTTTAATTTTTTTTAAATATTAGTGATGAAAATTTTTCATCATAAATAGTGAGTATTTGCGACGGAAAGTGGATATTCATTGTAAATACATAATTATTTACGATACAAAATTTTCATCGCTACTAATCTATAGTTTTTAAATTTTTTATTTTTTTATGTATTAGCGATGAAAAATTTTTGTCGTAAATCACTATGTATTTACAATGAAAATCTACTTTTCATTACAAATACTCAATTATTTATGATGTAATATTTTCATCATAAATAATATCTAATTTTTTAATTTTTTAATTTTTTTAAATATGAGTGACGAAAATTTTTCATCGTAAATAAGATCTACTTGCGATAGAAAATTTATTTTAGTCGTCAATACTCTAGTATTTATGACATAATATTTTTATCATAAATAATCTATAATTTTTAAATTTATTATTTTTTTAAATATTAGCGATGAAAAAATTTCATCGTAAATAAGAAGGTGTTTGTGGTGGATAATTAGTTTTCATCAGCAATACTCCATTATTTACGATGAAAAATTTTTATCATAAACAATCTTTAATTTTTAAATTTTTAAAATTTTTTATTTTTTTTCAAATATTAGTGACAAAAATTTTTGATCGTAAATAATATATATTTGCGATGGAAAATGAGTTTTCATTGTAAACACTTATATTATTTACGATGAAAATATTTTCATCACTAATATTTAAAAATTTAAAATTAAAATAAATATTTTATTATTTATGATGAAAATAATCATCGTAAATAATATGTATATACGATGAATTTTTTTTTCGTCACAAATATGGAGTTATTTGCGGTCAAAAAAAAAATTCATCGAAAATATTTTATTATTAGCGATGAATATAATTTTTATCATAAATAGTCTTATTTGCGATGAAAAGTATTTTCGTCGTAAATAAATTCGCCATAAAATTTTTTTTTTTATAGTGATATCTAGAAGACTTTTTTTTGCATTCAGATTAAGATTTGCTATAAAAGAACTTGGGCCTACTGATGCTATGGGAGAGGTAAGAGGGGTCTGATCTCTTTCGGGACTCTTGCCTGGTAGTTGATAGTGTCTATGCTACTAGATGGCTGGAGGACCGAAGAGGGGTAGGAAAAGGTTCAAGGTTAGCAAGCATTTTTGTCACGTCCCCGATCCGAGATTAGAATCGAGGGTCATGGCAACCGCCGCATACTTATAGAATACTTTTCCTATAAGCATGCAAGGCATCTCATCATGATATCTTACACATAAAGTTAAATAATTTTTTAATTTTTAACAATCAAACCTTAGTTCAAATAACAAATCAAAACTCAGTGTCCAAAAGAAAAAAAACAATTGTCTGACAAAGTCAACACTAAAAAAATAAAAATCTTGAATCAATTCTGAGAAAATCCTAAATCAATGAGCTAACTCCATCTCTAATCGCTCTCCCAATCGAAATCCCGCATCACGCTAATTTTTTGGATCTGTAAGAAAAACATAAAACTCATCATGAGCTAAATAGCCCAGTAAGCAGTGTATACCTTTAACTGAATAAACCAGACAAATAATACTATACATATCGATTTACTGATAATAACAAAATCAATATGTAATTTCATGAAATCATAATCATACTATCAATCATATATAAAATTCAATTCATCATAATTTCAAATTATGCTTATCATCTTAAATTCATCAATTTCTTAAGTTCTTCTTACCAACCATGACTATGACCACATTATCCCTGCGGCAGGGTCATAATACCGCGTATCTGCTTGCGGTCGGCTGCGAATCATCTGGCAGCCAAGTCCTTTGGAACCGCTGGTCTTGCTGGCGGTTTGTCGCTGGTCTCTCTAGCGACATGTTGCTGGTCTCGCTGGCGACATAAACCCTCCGGACAATCAATTGCCAACGTATATGCCCCCATTGGCGGGGTCCTTTACACAGTCAGGTTGTCAATTTCATATTGACTTCCAATTCATATATTATTTTCAAAATAATATAAATAAATGATATTCGAGTCAAATCAATCATATCATTCTTTATGATCATACATCATCATAATAATTTTTCAACAAATAACTTCAATCATAAATAATTTCTACAATTAACTTTAATCATAAATAATTTCAATAATTATTTCAATAAATAATTTCAATCACAAGTATGTATAAATTTATTTAATTCAAAATTTATAATTTATCAGATAAATTCAATAAAAATAAACACTACTTACCTCGAACGCATTCCAATAAATCCATATAATTCTATAAATTTTCTTTCAAAAATTCTGTTCGTAGATCATATCGCAATATCCCATGATCAAACATCCACAATCCTATACAGAATCAATTCTAATAATTAGAAAGAATACGAATACCATATTTCAACGGTTTAGATTGGGTCCGATCATCTAATTTCATCTAATCAAAATCTAATTAGGACCTAAATGATCCAAAGTTTGACTATCAGATCAAATCGGATTCGAAGTGATAGGATCGAGATTTCTTCATCGATTTCATAAAATCAAGTGGAGAGAGAAAATTAGAGGAGAGAGAATTCATGAGGTACAATTCAAATTGATCAGGTGACACAATCCAACATTACGATTGGTCCAATATCTCGATTGGTGAAATCAACATGATCAAATCAAGTCATGGCTAGATCGAAATCATGGATGATCAAATCTAAAGATTCATGGTCTGATTAAGGTGGGTGCCAGTACGCTGTCTGACAATCATGGATCAGGATTCTTCATTAGATCAAAAATATTAAAAGAAATTTTTTCATTCACTAACCTTTTTAGAGAGAGAATCAATCAAGAGAGAGAATATTTTAGAGAGAGAAAATTTTAGAGAAAGAAAACTCTAGAGAGAGAAAACTCATCTTGAATTCTTCAGACAATATGATTCAACAAATTTGATCGATCAGATCAAATCATGCTGAAATTATCATGTGGACAATTCAATAAAATCATGAGAAATAAAATCTAAAAATACTTGATCTGATCAAAGTGGATGTCGGTGTACCGTCCGACGATCACAGATCAAAAATTCATCATGAAGATCATTTAAATTCATCATCATTCTTCTCAAAATTTTAGAAAGAGAAATAATCTAGAGAGAGAATTTTAGAGAGAGAAAGTAGAGAGAGAAAATCCAATTTTAGAGAGAGAAAATACTAGTTCAGGCTGAAGAGAGAGAGGGAAGAGAGAGAAACTCTCTTTCTCATATTTTATTATTTATATCATTATTTATTAATTAATTTAATAATTTTTTTTCTCTTCTTTTCTTTCTTTCTTTTTTTTTCTTTTTCTTTTCTTTTCCTTCTTTTTCTTTTCTTTTTCTTTTTTTCTTTTCCTTCTTCTTCTTCTTCTTTTTCTTTTCTTCTTCCCGTGGGCTTGTTTTTTATCGAAACAGGGGATCTTTGATCCCCTCATTGGTTGGTCGGCCGACGGTGCAGCCGATGCGGGGATGGTCGGCAGTCGAAGGAGAGGTGATCCGACGGTAAGAGGAGATCAAACCGATGGTCGGCGGTGACCACCGGTGATGGAAAAATGACAAAAAGGAAGGTTCTTCCGCAACAAAATCCAGCGACTCCGGTCGCCGGCGAGCGTGCACATCGGCACGGAAAGGAAGGGGGAGAAGAGAGGAAGGGGAGGAAGCTTACCTCCGACGCCGGCGAGACTTTTTCGACGAGAAATTGGACGGCACAGGGACGGTCTTCCGCAGTGGATTTTCTGACGATTGCCGTCGTTTTGCCCCGGAATTCTTTGGTAGGAAGAAGGGAGAAGGGACTCCCCTTTAAATAGAACCGGAGGAGAGGAGTTTGACTCCTCTCCGGTGAGATTTTTGACTCCGATTAGGAGCCGGTCGGGAGAAGAAGACTCCCTGCGGGAGTCTTCATCATTTTTTTTTTGGACTTTGTTATATGGGCTAGGATTTGTTATTGGGTCGGGCCATCACATTTTTCTCCTCTAAAAGAAATTTCATCCTCGAAATTTTTCTTGCTTGAGTCTTCATAGTTTCTTACTTGAATCTCATCCTCAAAATATTTTAATATTCTAATTCTTGATATAAATTTATTCTTAAATCATTTCATAAGAAAAAATCGGTACATCAAATATCTATCTGAAACGGAACCATTCATTTTCTTATTTATCAAGATCAACATCTCAAAAGTTTTCAATGTTTCAAAATTTTGAAATTATGATCTCATTTTTCTATAAAATAATGTTAAATATCTCATGACTCAAATTAAAATCAAATCTATCTCTTGTGAATAGAATAAAATTAATATCTCTATTCTTGCATAAAAATTTCATTCATCATCATCATTCATTTTTTTTTATATTATCCACTCTTAATTTCAACCCATCATAAGATAGGAAAAACATACTTCTTATGAATCATTTGATGACATCCCAATCAATCAAAATTCAAAAATATTTTTTTTCTTATTCGTATTTTCAAAGGTTGAAGATTTATCATTTCAATCTCATTCTCAAACTTTTAATATTTTAATTCTCAATACAACTTCATCATTAAGTCATTTCATAAAGATCAATATCACCATTGTTGATTGAAATTAATATCACTATTTCTAGTCATCAAAATTTTTCTTACTCAAACCCTTAAACTCTTAAATATTCAAATTCTTGAAGCAATTTTTTTTTTCATTAAGTCATTCCATAATAAAAATCAATAACTCAAAAATTGATCTAAATCAAAACTATATTTTTCTTTTAATTAAAATCAATGTCTCTATTCTAAGTAAGTATATCAATTTTCTTTATATAAACATTAATAACTCTTAATTAATTGACTTATTATCAAATTAAATTATAAATAACTCCAATCTATCTTTTGTAGAATAATCTTTAAATCAATAGATAACTTCAATCTTTTCTATTCAGTCAGAGAATATAATAATAATCAAAAGAGTCCAAATTTTAAATTTTATTATATCTTGGAGATAAATATTTAAGTATAATAATTTAAGATCAAAATCATCATTTAATAAACGATCTCAAATTCTTCCTAATAAATAGAGAATTATAAAATTTAATTTTAGGATAGAGAAAAGTTATCTCTAAATATTCTAAATCTAAAATAAAAAATCAAGGATCCATTCATCCTAGAATTAGGATGCTAATTATTTTTGTAGCATAGTAGGTGGAAGCACTACTTTTAAAAATCACATTAGGATATCTAAAATAATTAAAATTTTTTAAAATATTATTCTTTCTAATATCAATAAATTTTTTTATATCAAACTATATCATCTATAATAATTCTTTAACTCAAAGGGTCAACATTTCTGACTTACTCAAAGTAATCTAGATTACCATGCTTCCGCTGCGCACTCTGATCTACCAATCAAAATTTTTTAAGTTCACCAAAAAAAAGTTTGATCAAATTATTTCTTTATCTTATCAATAGAAAAGATCTAAAATTTTAAATTTTAATGGAAGTCAAAGATTAACTTTTGATTCTCATTCATACTTTTACTGGTGTACAATAGTTTTGATTAATCATTGAGTCCAATATCATATTTAAAACCATCATATAGATTTACTATAATCAATATGAGTCAAATCTTAATTCTCATATCAATTCAATTCGATAATTTTCAAATCAAAATTCTTATAAGTCAAATCAACAAAAAAAATCCTTCGATGCTCTACCAAATTTGGATATAATCAGAATATATAAGAATTTTAAATCATTAATATTATTTTTTTTTCTAAAATTTCTATCATCAGGATCTTCAATATCTATCAAATATCCTTTCATAACAATCATACAAGCTTCAAAAATTAAATCTCCATTTAATAGTAGATTCAATTAGGGACCTCATTAACAAAAACAAAGGAACTCCATATCAATTCTTAAATCCAAAATTTCTAAATTATAAATTCACATGGATCCCTTAATCTGAAATAAATATAAATCATATCTTTTATCTTAATCTAAAGATATCAATTTTTTATTAACAATCTCAACAATAAAATCAGAAAATCTCTTGATCAACTTAGATACGAAATCTTTAAATTGAAATTTCATACACATCATGTAGTCTCCAAGAGACATAATAAGATCTATTATCTAGATCTAAGGATGATGATTAAAGATTCCAGTACGATGAATATCCTACAATCTCAAAATTAATTTCATCAATAAGAAATAGACTTCTTTGCAATATCTTCAAATATGCATTCATCCTAATATGCCACTTTATATATGATCCACATATCAAGTTTAATTTCAATAAATATTCTAATCAAGCATCATAAAAAAAAACTTTTTTAGCCCATTCTGAAATAATATTTTATTATCAAATCTTTATCTTGTCAATAATAGTCAACTTCTCAACTAGAAGTAATATCATAGTATTATTCTCACATCGAATTTGAACTTACGATTCACTTGAATAACCAATGATCAAATTAATAACCACAATGCATAATAAAATTTTTATGTCAATCTTTTTGTGATTACTTTCGATCAAGATCTAACTAATCATACTATGATCAATAGATTATCCATCATATTTCAAATGCTATATGTCATAATCTCTTGTGATCTTTTTATACATAATCTCAATATTTAATCAAAATTTTTAAATATTTCTCCCACTACAATCATCAAAGATCTACATTATAATGTCCCTAGTGTCTATCCACTTACACCCATTCTATATCTGATTCTATGTTTCATAATTTATCCACTTATGCTCTGATACCACTTTAATTGTTATGCCCCCGACCCGAGATTAGAATCGAGGGTCATGGCAACCGCCGTATACTCATAGAATACTTTTTTCATAAGCATGCAAGGCATCTCATCATGATATCTTACACATAAAGTTAAATAATTTTTTAATTTTTAACAATCAAACCTTAGTTCAAATAACAAATCAAAACTCAGTGTCCAAAAAAAAAAAATTATCTGATAAAGTCAACACTAAAAAAATAAAAATCTTGAATCAATTCTGAGAAAATCCTAAATCAATGAGCTAACTCCATCTCTAATCGCTCTCCCAACCGAAATCCCGCGTCACGCTAATTTTCTGGATCTGTAAGAAAAACATAAAACTCATCATGAGCTAAATAGCCGAGTAAGCACTGTATACCTTTAATTGAATAAACCAGGCAAATAATACTATACATATCGATTTACTGATAATAACAAAATCAATATGTAATTTCATGAAATCATAATCATACTATCAATCATATATAAAATTCAATTCATCATAATTTCAAATTATGCTTATCATCTTAAATTCATCAATTTCTTAAGTTCTTCTTACCAACCATGACTATGACCACATTATCCCTGTGGCAGGGTCATAATACCGCGTATCTGCTTGCGGTCGGCTGCGAATCATCTGGCAGCCAAGTCCTTTGGAACTGCTGGTCTCGCTGACGGTTTGTCGCTGGTCTCTCTGACGACATGTCGCTGGTCTCGCTGGCGACATAAACCCTCAGGATAATCAATTGCCAATGTATATGCTCCCATTGGCGGGGTCCTTTACACAGTCAGGTTGTCAATTTCATATTGTCTTCCAATTCATATATTATTTTCAAAATAATATAAGTAAATAATATTCGAGTCAAATCAATCATATCATTCTTTATGATCATACATCATCATAATAATTTTTTAACAAATAACTTCAATCATAAATAATTTCTACAATTAATTTTAATCATAAATAATTTCAATAATTATTTCAATAAATAATTTCAATCACAAGCATGCATAAATTTATTTAATTCAAAATTTATAATTTACCAGATAAATTCAATAAAAGTAAACACTACTTACCTCAAACGTATTCTAATAAATCCACATAATTTTATAAATTTTCTTTCAAAAATTCTGTTCGTAGATCATATCGCGATATCCCATGATCAAACATCCATAATCCTATACAGAATCAATTTCAATAATTAGAAAGAATACGAATACCATATTTCAACGGTTTAGATTGAGTCCGATCATCTAATTTCATCTAATCAAAATCTAATTAGGACCTAAATGATCCAAAGTTTGACTATCAGATCAAATCGGATTCGAAGTGATAGGACTGAGGTTTCTTCATCGATTTCATAAAATCAAGTGGAGAGAGAAAATTAGAGGAGAGAGAATTCATGAGGTACAATTCAAATTGATCAGGTGACACAATCCAATATTACGATTGGTCTAATATCTCGATTGGTGAAATCGACATGATCAAATCAAGTCATGGCTAGATCGAAATCATGGATGATCAAATCTAAAGATTCATGGTCTGATTAAGGTGGGTGCCAGTATGCTGTCTGACAATAATGGATCAGGATTCTTCATTAGATCAAAAATATTAAAAAAAAATTTTTATTCACTAACTTTTTTAGAGAGAGAATCAATCAAGAGAGAGAATATTTTAGAGAGAGAAAATTCTAGAGAGAAAACTCTAGAGAGAGAAAACTCATCTTGAATTCTTCAGACAATATGATTCAACAAATCCGATCGATCAGATCAAATCATGTTGAAATTATCATGTGGACAATTCAATAAAATCATAAGAAATAAAATCTAAAAATACTTGATCTGATCAAAGTGGATGTCGGTGTACCATCCGACGATCACAAATCAAAAATCCATCATGAAGATCATTTAAATTCATCATCATTCTTCTCAAAATTCTAGAGAGAGAAATAATCTAGAGAGAGAAAGTAGAGAGAGAAAGTCTAATTCTAGAGAGAGAAAATACTAGTTCAGGCTGAAGAGAGAGAGGAAAGAGAGAGAAACTCTCTTTCTCATATTTTATTATTTATATCATTATTTATTAATTAATTTAATAATTTTTCTTTTCTTTTCTCTTCTTTTCTCTTCTTTCTTTTTTTTTTCTTTTCTTTTTCTTTTTCTTTTCCTTCCTTTTCTTTTCTTTTTCTTTTTTTCTTTTCCTTCTTCTTCTTCTTCTTTTTCTTTTCTTCATCCCGTGGGCTTGTTTTTGACCGAAACAGGGGATCTTTGATCCCCTCATTGGTTGGCCGACCGACGGCGCAACCGGTGCGGGGATGGTCGGCGGTCGAAGGAGAGGTGATCCGGCGGCAAGAGGAGATCAAACCGGTGGTCGGCGGTGACCACCGGCGATGGAAAAACGACAAAAAGAAAGGTTCTTTCGCAACAAAATTCGGCGACTCCGGTCGTCGGCAAGCGTGCACATCGGCACGGAAAGGAAGGGGGAGAAGAGAAGAAGGGGAGGAAGCTTACCTCCGACGCCGGTGAGGCTTTTTCGGTGAGAAATTGGATGGCACAGGGACGGTCTTCTGCGGTGGATTATCCGGCGATTGCCGCCGTTTTGCCCCAGGATTCTTTGGTAGGAAGAAGGGAGAAGGGTCTCCCCTTTAAATAAAACCGGAGGAGAGGAGTTTGACTAATCTCCGATGAGGTTTCCGACTCCGATTAGGAGCTGGTCGGGAGAAGAAGACTCCCTGCGGGAGTCTTCATCATTTTTTTTTTTGGGCTTTGTTACATGGGCTGGGATTTGTTATCGGGCCGGGCCATCATAATTTTATTATGTTTATGAGAGAATTCAGACCGATGGAAACTTCAATTAGTTGGAGATTTTTACTTGGTCCAATGGCTTGGAAATTTCTAGCTTTGAAAGGTTATGTAGACTTCATTTCTTGTATCTTGCTAGACCCTTCGGCCAAAGCTTGCTTTAAGCTATTTAGATTTGAGAAGATCTAGACGAACTACCATAATTTCAAGGATTTGTTCAGAGCCTAGTGGAATAGTCTCCCTGCTCAAAAGAACCATTGAGCTGCTTGGTCTTTAAGCTGAGAAAGTTGGGAAATGTGTTGGAATCTAGTAAATAGAATGCTGATAATTTCATTAGAAACAAAGAAGGCACTTTTAAGAATAGAGGAGTTGGATGTTTTGGAGGAGTCTAGGAACATAACTGGGCCAGAAGAAAGGACATATGTTCTGCTAAAGGAAAGCTGGAATCCCTCTTATTCAAAGAGGGTATTCATTGGCGACCAAGTCCCAATGGCTATGGGAAGGGGATAAAATTACTTCTTTACTCCATTAGTCTTCTAGTGCTCCGAGAAGAAAGAATTGGATATGTTCACTTGAAGTGGATGATACTAAAATTATGGATCAGGAGGAGATTTGCAAGAATTTATGCAATTGATAATCGAACATACATAAACTGTTATAGAAGTTTGTGTGTAGGGGAAGATGCAACAACATAGCAAAGGCTCATGGCATTTCATTTGAGGGTGAAAATACTTCATTTTTGTGGAAGGAAAGAGGCAATATGTTGAAGTTGCAAATAGTAAAACACTTATGCTTTTATTATTATTATTATTATTATTATTATTATTATTATTATTATTATTTGTATGCAAAATTGTTTTATAAGATTAAAAAATAATTTTTATCAAACAGAATTAAAATAAAGAAATTAGATATATCATATCTAGAAGACTCTACATATATATTATAGCTCATGTGAAACTTGAAGTAGAAAATAGATATTTTACTTCCCTCAAGAGTGGCATGAAGGAAAGAAAGAAAACGTAATATGGTGCAATGTGGTGCAAAGAACAAATATGAGAAGGTTCCCATATTGTTTATCTACTAGTAGGTCCCTCAAAGAAGATATTACAATATATCACAACATGAAGCTTGAATCGGAAAAGATCCAAGTAGCCAACTCATTAAATTCTATCAACACATTGCTTGTGCACAAAAATCTCATTAAAAGTGATCCAAATATGACCTTAAAAATATGCAAAACATGTTTGTATTATATTTGAGCGAAAAGGATTATTGTTGTATTTCCAAGTAAACTAAGAGAATGCTGTAACAAGGGATATGAATTTTAAAAAGAAGGAACATATTTTAAATTTAACCATTGACAAAAGGCTTGGAGGCTGTTCTCCGACAGCCTTTATAATGTCCGCTTTCTTACTGATTTTTCCTTCACGATGAGGCTTTCAGAGTCCTAAATTTATGCAATTCTATAGTAATTCTTTTACATTGAGACTCCAACCATTATAATCAATTTTTATTCTCTTTTTCCTCTCTCATCTATGTTTTCTTCTGGTGAGAAAGTGCCATCTAAAATCCAAAATCCATAGACTGTAAGAAATTTAGTATGTTTACCCTTTACTTTTCTTGTACTTAGATCACGTCTCCAAGCACAACCAAAAAACTGCACAACTTGTGCCCTTGTAGTGAGCCTCCATTTGAACCTTAGGCCCTCTCTCACACAGATTTTTTTTTTTTCCTAATTATATTTCTGCATGCAGTTAAATCATAAGTGTCAATATGTACCAAGTAATTTGAGTCGAAAAAGCATATAGTTCTCAATTGTATATATATATTCATCTCCCATTGTGGTGAACCTCCATTCAAAATGTAAGCCCAAGACTACAAAATAGTGATATGTTTCATTAACATGTAAGAACTTATGACATACATGGACACATAATACATTGCTAAAAAAGATAGCATAAAAGATACATACATACATACACATATACATTGATATATCTATGTATGTACATACATATGCATATTTTCATGTAGTATGATTTGTATATATTGCACATCAGAGCTACAAGTTATAGGAACACATGACAAAAAAATAGAAAGAAATTATAGAAAAAGATAAAAGAGAAAAAACATGGTGATGTATTAGAAAGTATAGGAATGAACTTAAACAAGTGACTGGTTGTCAATTACCCTAAGGGTTCTAGCATAATATGGTTCCATATATAAATTATTGTTTACTGTGAAATAGCACCTTTTCTTTATGCTTTTTGCAAGTAGACATCTCCATTACTCATATAATTTTTATGTGATTTTGGTAGTTAACTATCAATTAGTAAATCATGATTTTTTAAATTTATCATATATCAATAAATTAACATATCACAACAGTAAGATCATATGATATAGCCAACACTTTATTTATTTAAATCTCATTTAATTCCTTTTTACCAAAAATTTCATATCAAATAATCTAGTGTCATTCTTGCCCCAAACATAGTCAAACTATATTAAACAATATATAAAAAAGGAAAAAAAACATAATGATGTGTATATTTGTGCATGCATGCATTAAAAGTAAGATTGTGTTATCTATCCAACATGTGAACTTTGGGTATCAATAAGATGGTTATTAAGTTAAAATCATGTTCCCTATTTAATAGTTAAACTTGATTTTATTATATTATGTTTTGAGGTAATATTTTATAAGAGTAAATTTGAAATTTTAGGTACTAAGTGTATCTTAAGAGTCACATTAAATATAATAAATATATGGAGTCATGTCCTAAAGTGGTGCGAGATTGGTTCTTTGATCCGTAGTAAAAGAAGGTGACATACCTTATATTTTGTGAAGAGAAAGTCTAAAAAAATTATTAAATGATCAATATGTAAAGATATGATATACATATTCTATATTTTGGGGCATATTTTCGGTAAAGTTCATGAATGTCTGTGATAATCCGAATGTCAAAGCAGCCAAAGAAAAAAAAAAAACAAAACAACATAAAAAAAGGAGAAGAAGACTCTTGATAGAAGTCTTTTTCTCCGATGAATTTCGAATGAAACGGGAGTCCTAGGACCACTAGGGCCCTAGGGCTCTCTATATATAAGTCCTTGCCCCCCAAGACCCTCTAACAGTGATCTTCGAGCTCGATTTCTCCTTTTTTTCTCCGATTGAGGCTGCGATCACCTTTGCTTGTGCTCGTCAGAAATCGAAGTCAAGACACCATCGGAGCTTGAGGTAAACCCCTCTCCTTCTTCCTCTCCCTCTTCCCTTTCTCTCCAAGGTCTTAGACCTTGCCGTCGGCTCCCGATTTCAACGAAAAATAATTGAAGATGAAGTCCACCCCACTTTCTCTACTTTTTTTGAGATTTTTCCTTGATTTTTTCCACCGTTCTCCCCCTCACCGCCGGCCGTCCGCTCTTGGCCACCAACGACCACATCCCACTGCCCATTGTCCGACCTCCATTCATGCTGCCGTGCCCCACTGGGGCACCAGCCCCCTTTGTGTCCCTCCTCTGTTCGGCTAGGAAAAGAAACGAAGAAGAAGAAGAAAAGAAAAAGGAAAAAAAAAAGAGAAAAAGAGAGAAAAATAATTTTTTCTCTCTTATCTCTCTCTTCTTGCATTTCTCTCTCCTTCCTCTTTCTTTCTCTATCTAATTCTTGGGTTTGGACTCGCTTTGATATCCGTATAGTTTGTCGATTTTAGTTTGGTCCTTACCATATATTTATAGATCTGATCATCGTTAATCCTTATTGAGCACCTTGACCTGATCTTTGGAGATCTTGATCATGAATTTTTCTTTTGAAAAATATAAAGATTCTCTCCACTTTCTCTCTCTACTTTCTCTCTCTTCACCTATTTTCTCTCTCTAAAAAGATCTATGGATCTTGTATTGAGTCATGTCTTCCTCTTCAATGGCCCATGTACAAACATGAGATGATGTTCCATAAAACAAGTCTGAAATTGCTTCGATATTCTTGCAAGATGTCGGACCCCATTCCGATCATATCAAATACCCTTGAAACCTACTATTGATGAATCTATTGATTGATCTTGATTTTGATTTCACTTTATGCTTCATGATTCATAATTCTTTGATCGAGTCACTTATATCCGATCCTTGGTTAGAAAGATCCTGAATTATCCCAGCATTCAGACTGTCAGTTGAACTGACCATCTGATCTACAGTCTTCTTTCTTTATAATTGAATTGATAAATATAAATTAATAATATTTTTAATATATTAAATAGCTTTGATAAATTCATCTATCAAAGTTTGAAGGGCTAGGATGAAAAAGGTAAGTAATCTCGACACTTCTTACTTACTTTTGAAATTATTGACTATTTTATCATGAAAAAAATTATTCTTATTTTTATAAAATAAAGATCAAGTATATGCATTATGAAATTCATGATTCATGATAAAATAGTAATTTATGAATATTTTAATATGAATAATTTTTTATGAAATATGAACTCTATATTTATGAAATGTATACCTTGTTATAAAAGAAATAATTTTACGGTTGTTTTACTGTTAAAGATTATTTATAAATTATAAACTTTATGAAATTATTTAGTATCTTATTTATACATGATTTAAGAATATGTGATTTGATGAAATATAATTTAAGAATGCTTATCTTAAGAAATATGAAAAAAAACTCTCAGATGGCTATATATGACCCTATCAATGGATAATAGTTATTGGCATATGACTCTGCTAGTAGGTAATAGTAACTGACATACGACCCTACCAATAAATAATAATAGTTGGTATATGATCCTGTCAATGGATAATAGTAGTTGGTATATGATTATGGTCTTGTCACTGGTATAATAGTGACCTTAGCATTTAGTGAGAGAATTATTAAGAATCATGATATAAAAAGAATGATAAATGATTTATGACTTTATATATGAAGTTGATATAATTTATGAATTTATTTATGCTATGCATTGAAAACTATGATTATGTAAATTACATGATTTATGCATATGTAAGAGCATCATTGATTTATGATATATTGTTATTATGAAAATCTTATGTTTCAATTATAATCATCTTCTCTAAATAATTTAGTGATGCATGTATAAACTTATACTTGATCTAGGTAAGATAGTATAAGATTTACTTACTGAGCTGGTATAGCTCATATCTTTTTTTTTTTCTATCTAGACAAATAAGATTAGTAAGAAAAGATGATCTAGGCTGGAGTGTCTACCTCAGTGAGCATAGAGATTTGCAGTTGAAATTAAATTTATAGAATTATTATGGACTTGTAATCAACTACTAATGAATTTTAAATATGGATTTGATATTATCTTTTGAATTTAGTCGCTCTGAACCGATATTGATTTATTTACTTGGTGAATAATAGAATTGAATCTTTTATTATAATTTATTTTTGATAAATTTTAGCTGATTATGATTGATTGACTTCGTATTATCATGCATCTCATCCCTCGGTAGCATGGTCATGTTATGTCCTGAATTTTGAACGTGATATTTTATGGTATCAGAGCAATAGATTTGATCATGGGTAGACTAAAATCTAGTAATTGGTAGATAAGTCTCATTTAGTTAGATCATATTTAACTAAATAAGAATAGACAAATTTTTCTTAGAGTTTTTGTTACTCATTTAAGGAAGTTAATTAATGCTAATATTTTTTATCTAGGTAGAAATGAGCAATAGAGAGAATGAAGTCTCGACAAATCCTACCAATAGAAAGAGAGGAGCAAGAAGGACTATAAAAAAAAATGCCAGCTAATCGGTTGAGCAGGTCCTTAATACACCGATCACTCAAGTAGACATTGCTAGAGTATGCCAAGTAGTGGCTCAGCTGATTTAACAATAGCAGACATAAATTACTCCTCCACCTGCACAATCTTTAGAGTTATATTACGAGAGGTTTAGAAGGCTTAATCTACCACTGTTTGAGGATGGATTTGACCCTTTGGTTGCAAAGACATGGATTCAAGAAATGAAAAAGATGTTTAGTGTACTACAGTATCCTGAGGATGTGAAGAGGTTAGTTATTCCTATGCTAAAAGAAAATGTCGAGTTTTGATGGGCTGCAATAAAGACTGCATATGAAAATAATGATAATCAATAGACATAGGAGGAGTTTAAAA
Source organism: Elaeis guineensis (assembly GCF_000442705.2). Lineage (NCBI taxonomy): Eukaryota > Viridiplantae > Streptophyta > Magnoliopsida > Arecales > Arecaceae > Elaeis > Elaeis guineensis. The sequence goes on from NC_025997.2 coordinate 114,592,978, forward strand.
AGAGATTTTATGATCAGTATTTTTCTGAGTCAGTGAGATTAGTGAAAGAAAATGAGTTCTTAAATTTGAGATAAAAAGATGATATGACAGTACTGAAATATGCAAACAAATTCAATGAGTTAGGTCGATTTTGCCCCCAACTTATAGAGTCTGAAAAAAAGCAAAGCAAATAGATTTGAGCATGGTCTAGGATATAAAATTTGCAATCATTTGTCCTCTTATCTTCTTAATGGCTATAAGGATGTACTAGAACGAGCTTTGAAAGTTGAATTAGATATTAAAAGATCAGAACAAGAAAAAAAAAAAGAAGAAGTCTAGACCAACTGAAACTCGAAATGATCAATATGACAACTTAGTGAACCACTCTAATAAGAAGAAAGAAATCGAGACTTGTGAGTACTATGATAGAAATCATAGTGGACCTTGCTATAAGAAATTCGGAATATGCTTTGAGTGCAGCAAGAAGGGACATTTGGTACGAGATTGTCTTAATAAAAAGAATGACTCTAAGTCTGCCAAACTCACTGATCAAAATCAAAAAAGGAATGCACGAGTATTTACTTTGACTGAGCAGGATGCCAATATAGATGATCAAGTCATTACAGGTATGATTCTAATCAACCCATAGATGCCTATATGTTGTTTGATTATATATATTTTTTTCATTCTTTTGTGTCTTTCAAGTTTAATTATATATTTGAAGAAATGAATAAGCCAATATATGCTATCTCATCTCTTAAGAAAAGTTATTCTCATGATGTCTTATTTAAAAATTACACCATTTTATATGAAGAAGCTAGTATTGATAAAAACTAGCCAATGTATGGTAAAGATGATATGAAGGCAAAATATCCTCACTTATTTAAAAATGAAGATACGCCAAGTTTTGAGGATGAAATTTTTTTTAAGAGGGATAGAATGTGATAATCCGAATCTCAAAGTAGTTAAAGAAAAAAATAAAATTAAATTAAAAAAAAGGAGAAGAAGACTCCTGATACGAGTCTTCTTCTCCGATGAATCTCGAATGGAATGAGAGTCTTAGGACCATTGGGACCCTAGGGCTCTCTATAAATAAGTCCTTCCCCCCCTAAGACCCTCAAACGGCGATCTTCAAGCTCGATTTCTCTCCCTCTTTTCTTCGATTGAGGCTGCAACCACCCTTGCTTGTGCTCATTGGAAATCGAAGTCAAGACACCATCAGAGCTTGAGGTAAGCCCCTCTCCTTTTTTCTCTCCCTCTTCCTTTTCTCTCCATGGCCTTAGACCTTGCCGCCGACCTCCGATTTCGTCGAAAAATAATTAAAGATGAAGTCCACCCCACCTTTGCTATTTTTTCTAGATTTTCTCTTGATTTTTTCCACCATTCTCCCCCTTACCGTCGGCCATCCGCTCTTGGCCACCATCGACCGCACCCCACCGCCCATTGTCGGACCTCCAGTCATGCTGTCGTGCCCCATTAGAGCACCAGCCCCCTTTGTGTCCCTCCTCTGTTCGGTCAGGAAAAGAAAAGAAGAAGAAGAAGAAAAGAAAAGGAAAAGAAAAAAAGAGAAAAATGATTTTCTCTCTCTTATCGCTCTCTTCTTGGATTTCTCTCTGCTCTCTCTTTCTTTCTCTATCTAATTCTTGGGTTTGGACTCGCTTTGATATCTATGCAGTTTGTCGATTTCAATTCGATCTTTATCATATATTTATAGATCTGATCATCGTTAACTTTTATTAAGCACCCTGACATGATCTTTGACGATCTTGATCATAGATTTTTTTTTTGAGAAATACAAAGATTCTCTCCACTTTCTCTCTCTTCACCCATTTTCTCTCTCTAAAAAGATCTATGGATTTTGTACTGAGTCATGTCTTCCTCTTCAATAGCCCATGTATGAACATAAGATGATGTTCTAAAAAAAAAATCTAAAATTGCTATGATATTCGTGCAAGACGTCGGATTCCATCCCGATCATGTCAAATACCATTGAAACCTACTATTGATGAATCTGTTGATTGATCTTGGCCTTGATTCCACTTCATGCTTCATGATTCATGATTTTTTGATCGAGTCACCTACATCTGATCTTTGGTTAGAAAGATTCTGAATTATCCCAGTATTCGGACTCCTAGTTGAACTGACCACCCAATCTACAGTCTTTTTTCTTTATGATTGAATTAATAAATAAAAATTAATAATATTTTTAATATATTAAATAGGTTTGATAAATTTATTTATCAAAGTTTGAAGGACTAGGACAAAAAAGATAAGTAATCTCGATACTTCTTACTTTTAAAATTATCGACTATTTTATCATGAAAAGAATTATTCTATATTTTTATAAAATAAAGATCAAATATATGCATTATGAAATTCATGATTCATGGTAAAATAGTAATTTATGAATATTTTAATATAAATGACTTTTTATGAAATATGAACTCTATATTTATGAAATGTATGCCTTGTTATAAAAGGAATGATTTCACGATTATTTTACTATTAAAGATTTTTTATGGATTATGAACTTTATGAAATTATTTAATATCCTATTTATATATGATTTAAAAAAATATGATTTAATGAAATATGATTTAAGAATGCTTATCTTAAGAAATATAGAAAAAAGCTTTCAGATAGCTATATATGATCCTGTCAATGGATAATAGTTATTGGCACATGATCCTGCCAGTGGGTAATAGTAATTGACATACGATCTTGCCAATAGATAATAGTAGTTGGTATACGATCCTGCCAATAGGTAATAGTAGTTGGTACATGATTATGGCCCTGTCACGGGTATAATAGTGATCTTTGCATTTAGTCTGAGAGAATTATTAAGAATCATGATATAAAAAGAATGACAAATGATTTATGACTTTATATACAAAGTTGACATAATTTATGAATTTATTTATACTATGTACTAAAAACTATGTTTATGTAAATTGCATGATTTATGCATATGCAAAAGCATCATTGATTTATGATATGTTATTATTATGAAAATTTTATGTTTCAATAATAATCATCTTCTTTAAATGATTTATTGATGCATGTATAAATTTATGCTTGATTTGGATAAAATAGTGTAAGATTTACTTACTGAACTGGTGTAGCTCATATCTTTTTCTTTTTCTTTTTCTGTCTAGATAAATAAAGTTAGCAAGCAAGGATGATCTAGGCTGGAGGGTCTACCCCAGTGAGCATGGAGATTTGTAATTGAAATTAAATTTATAGGATTATTATGGACTTGTAATCAACTACTAATAAATTTTGAATATGGATTTTATATTATCTTTTGGATTTAGTCACTCTGAACCAATATTGATTTTTTTACTTGATGAATAATAGAATTGAATCTTTGATTATAATTTATTTTTGATAGATTTTAGCTGATTGTGATTGATTGGCTTCGTGTTATCATAGGTCCCATCCCTCAATAGCATGGCCGTGTCTTGAAGTTTCAAGTAGTCATATCTTTTAGCTTTCTACATGGTGTCTCCTGAAATTTTATATTGTATCCAAGGTTATAGTGATGTATTTATGAAAGGTCAAATATATCTATAAAAATTTTTGTAATCAATTATATTGTGATAATTAATAATTGGTGTAATGTGGTGTGTAAGGATTTTTATAGCATGCATGCCACGTTATAGTCTGCATGCATCCAAGGTCCCTCCAGGACATCTTGGCTTGATCGTTTCGATCAGACATGGTAGATAGGCAAAGTAGAATAGAAGCATCTATTCCCCAAGATTGATCTCTTTCTTGCTCGACTTTGCAACCTCGACTCTTGACTTGTACTGAGCAGAGCCTTCTCAAAAAAGAAGTAGCTTGGCTACCACTATCTTAAAGGTGTACCTAATTTTTTCACTTTCCAAATTATTGTGGCATATCTCCAAGATTGTCACACTACATCAGCAATATGTTGTAGCATGACCTTGAGTTTGTTAGGATGCGATCCTATAAGATTTAGACTTTAGCTATGAATAGGTCCGAATGATTTTTCAAAAAATAAAAATTATTTTATCTAGGGGACACTCTATCCCTTCATTCTCTATTTTTTCTTTCTCCTTCATTTTCATCTATAAAATTTTTTTGGACTCAAGCATTTGAGCATCCGATCAAAGCAAATTTGACGAGCCTTCATCCTTTATCCATTATTTTATAGGTCTATGGACTTGATTTGTTATGATGTCTCAGGATCGACAGTAATAGATTGGCGTTCGTCAGTGTAAACAGAGGGAAAAAAAGTCATATGCTCCGAAGGATGCCGGATGCCCACTCGACCTACTCCAAATGGTTCCTTGTGCAATGTTAATATTATCAACCTATCGTAGGAGTTGTTGATGTGGGATGACTCATTTTGCCTGTCCGATAAGTGCAAGTTTGGACAGTAATGGTGCGAGATGTACAACAACAAGCTTATAATCTTTTGGCTGATCGATTGAATTACCAAGGAGATTTGGTGCAAAATAGTGACCGCTATCAGCTCCAAAGCCTAATGTCGGGACAGAAGCACACCTCCCCTTTCTTAACATGAGCTCCAACTCTGAAAACTCTCCCCCATGCCGGTCGAAAAAAATTTTTAACCAAAAGACTGGCCTCCAATGCAAGATTGAGGAGATGCATTGTGGGAGCAGATGGTTGATGTAGAAGATGATCTAAAAGTGATCAGTGATCCTCTTTTCGTCAGGAAGATCTTGAAGGAGCCCCTAACGAAGAAATTCAAGATGCCATAGTTTGAACATTATGATCGCAGCACTAATTTGGTGGATCATCTAGCAAGCTTCAGGGCTCTCATGCTGATATAGGGAGCTAATGATGCTCCTATCTGTTGTATTTTTTTTAGCTACTCTCAGAAAGGTTGCAAGACTTTGGTTCTTTAACCTGTAATTGGGATCTGTTGGCTCCTTCGACCAACTTAGTTATTAGTTTGTAGGCTACTTCCTCAACAAGAAAAGATAGAAAAAGATTTTCATTGACCTCTTTAGCCTCAAGCAGAAGGAGGATGAGATGCTTCAAGCTTATATCGATCGATTCAATACTAAAACCATGCAAGTGCATGAGCTGGATAAGTTAGTTGATGCGGTTGCAATGGTAAATGAACTGAAACCTTCATGTTTCAGCTTCTCGTTGGATAAGAGGCCCTCGAGAGTAATTAGTTAAGCTCCTTTATCATTAGGACAAGTCCATAAGAGCCAAAGAGGCTGGCACTGCCCAATAATAAGTGACAACAAAAGGGAGCAATGAAAATTAAGGGCCACAAAAAGAAAGTCAAGCTTCGAAGTAAGAATGGCTTGGCTGAGATGAGAGGGTTGTTGCATGACCTTGTGATCTACCTTGGAAGTTCGAAAGATATATCCCTCTCAACACTCCATGGGTCTAGATTATGATGGAAATCCAAAATCAAGGGTATCTTGGTCAACCTTGGAGGATGAACATCCTAGCTAATAAAAGCAATTCAAACAAGTTCTATTGGTTCCATAAGGACCATGGGCATGCATGGCATGAAATAATGTCTTTAGCTAAAGGACAATATCAAAGGCCCCATCTGACACGGGCATCTTTGTTGCTATATTAAGACCTAGTGAGAAAATGCCAAGTGGGACGATTGGCCTCAAGATGAGCCAGATAGCAACAGACCACTTGTTGAAGTAATTACGTTAATCTATGAAGGATCGGTGGCAAAGAAGAGCCCACGACTTGAAAATTCAGGCTAAACTCTTGAACAACTCAGCTTTGACACACTCAAAGTTTATATAATAAGACTTGTAGAATTCACTTCTATATTTTTGTTTCTAATGAAGTTGTATTTCAGTTTTGCTCCAATATAATACCTGGCACTGGTATGATTGACCTGTGGAGACACCTTAGAAGTAAATGGATTTTTGTTCTATGAGCCTACATGCAATTACGACACTAAACTCGGAGAGTCAAACTCTAGGTACTTCTATGAAGACACCCTAAAAGTAATTGGGATCTTCATTTTGTGAGCCTACGTGGCTAGAAATTTAAACCTAGAGAGCCAAATTTCTAGTACTCCCATGAAGGCACTAGAATTGACTTGAACCTTGAAAACATCCTAATCTTAACTTAGATGGGAGTAAGCGCACTCGGTTTGATCACCTAAGCATCACTGACTAAAAAAATCCTACTAACTTTAAGTCCTAGTCTCAACTAGGCTCAGATGAGAGGAAGCGTGCTTGGTTCGATCACACAAGTATTGCTACTAGAAGAGCCTAATCGATCTTAAGTCCTAGTCTCAAGTAGGCTTGGATAAGAGGACGTGCACTTAATTCAATCACCTAAGCATTATTGACTAGAAGAACCTAACCAAATGCCAACTCAAATTAAAGCCCACAATAGGCTATGCTATGCTTCAACAAGGTAGCAACTTCGAGATATTTCTTGGTTATAAGCAGCACTATTATCAACTCCAATCTTTATTGGATTCTCTTCACAACTCAGCCCATCTCTAGGAAGCATTATCTCTGACTTATAGCTATCTTTTCTTCTTGACCAGCCTATGCATCAGCTCAATTCAACCTATTATGGTCTTGCCTTCTTATGACCTTTGGGTTTATCTTTCTTTCTCCACTAATATTCAAGATCATGGCGTTGTGGCATTGTGGCCTTATCTTGAGACGCTCAAATGATCTTGAATGATTGTATATTCCATTGATTGCGACTCCATCCGTACTATTTGGCCTGATTTAGCCATCTTGATTGTGGACAACACGACATAGGCAATTTGGGCAAGGGGAGGTAAATGCAAGAACCATTTCCTTATTTCATTTATAATATTTAATTACATGCCAAATTTTAAGATCAAGCCAGACTACTAAAGAAAATAAAAAAAAAAGAAAGATGCATCTTGTTCCAAAGCGCAAAGGGGAGATCTATTCAGAGGTCTACTTGCCATGCCTCAGCGAAGGACGCTCATCCGATAAACCCCACCTTTTCTTATGGCGATTCCCACTAGGAGTAAAACAAATGAGGCTTGGCTGAAGTCTAGCCATTCCTTTCTGATATTCGGAAGCCCTATTAAAAGGAATCAATGATCTCCCCTTGGAAGTTAACCAAGGACTTGTATTCTTTTACCATTTGGAGGGCTATTCTCTTGGCCTCGAAGAGTTGATGCCTAATGTTTGACAACTCCCTGCTAATCCTAAAAGTTTGGACCTTAGCCGCTTCGGTCCTGTCCTCAACGACCCTTAATTAGACCTCTATTTTGGCAATTCTTCATAGAGAATTGGTGTGCCCATGGAAGCTGATTCATCTGCTAACTTCACCTAAAGGGATTCTAGCTTGGATTCCACTTCGGCCACCTTCTCCATATCCTATCGAAGAGCCAGTTGGAATATCTCAATATGCTGATGAAGACCTCCTCCTTGTGAAGGATCCATAAGAACACTATGCCTCACTAGAGAGGAGGGGGAGAAGATTATAGAAAGTATTGAACCTCCTGAGAAAAAAATTAAGCAAAGAGAGGTCACAAAATAAACCTGCAAGTTGATTTAAAGAGAAGCCATTTTCCATCTTCTTTTAGATGACTGGATGGACTAGATTGATCCGTATGAGTGAGTTGGCGGATGCATGTCACACTTTCTTTGCTTCTAACAATCGACATCCTTTCAAAAGATCAAAGGGCAGAATTCCATCGTTCGGTAGAAGAAGTCACGGCTCGTGAATCCATGACTTTTCTGGAGTGGTGTAAAGCTGATGGTAGTTACTTCCTTCATCCAAACCAAGGCGATGCTTCAGACTCAGAGGCGGGGGCCCGTGTTGTAGCAATTAATAACCAATGTGCATGCCATACTGCGGTCTACGCACATTTGAGGTGCCTCTAGCGTTTCTTAACCCAGTCTTCTTAGTCAAATGTGGGGTGCAAGCTAGGCAGAGCAAAAGCATCAAACCTTCGAGACTAATTTCATCTCAGCTCGGTCTCACAACTTTGATCGCTAACTCATGCTAAGCAGAGCCTTTTTGTAGTAATAGCTTGGCTTCCACCCCCTCAAAGGCATACTTGGTCCCGTCAGTTGCCAGGTTATTGCGGTACACCTCCAAGATTGTAAGGCCATATCAATAATCTATTGCAGCACGAGCTCGAGTTTGTTAGGATGCGATACTAAAAGATTTGGACTCCAGTTACAAATAGATTCGAATGGTTCTCCAAAAAATGTAACAGTACGAGCAAATGAAAAATTACCTTAGATAGGGGAGGCTCTATCTCTCTATTCTTTATTCTTTCTTTTTCTTTCAATTTTTTCATCCACGAAATCTATACTAACATACGCATCAGAGTGCTTGGTTAGAGCTAATCCGGCGAGCTTTTGCCATTTGTCCATTATTTTGTAGGTCCACAGAGGTTATCCACATCGGCATCCCGGAATCGGTAGCAACAAGTTATTTTATGTGTAGCCCAAAAGTAATGGAATAAAAAAATATGGTGATTGTTCTCTATTATCCTCTCCTACTCTCCACCTCAATATTAAATAAAGTGGCTTACTGTTGTGTTTCACTTCCGCTGCTACCAACAATTGGATCCTTCCATCTCTCTCTCTCTCAAAAAAAAAAAAAAAAAAAAAAAAAAAAAAAATCCTCAAATCTTTTCAAGAACTAGAGTTTCTTCCAGCTATGCAATTCTTGGATCTTTTGTTACAGTTTTTCCTTCAATAAATGGACTTGTACCCGCATATCTGGTCTATATATTATTAAGTTTTTTTGTAAACACTTTTAAACTGTCCAATGAGTACTAAGGAATTCTGTGATATTTGAGAAATAACAAAATCCTCATTAAGAATCCATAAGCAATGCTAGGGAATCAAGTTTTTAGCTTATATTATACAACTCATCAGGAAATTAATTACGAAATTGTGCTGAAGAGGTAAATTTTTAAAGTGAAAAAAAATAAGAAGGGATACAAGAACCATTGGATGCAAACTTGTTCTTGATATCCAAATATGCAACTATTAGATAAAGAGTAATTATAAATAGAGAGTTGAGAAAAGATAATAACGTTATTGCAGTTAGCATATTAGATCATGAGATGAGAGATTGCTGCTATGTGATATTTTTATGTTTCTTTTTTCTAGGAGTGTGTCTGTGATAAGAATGCGTATAAAAGACATAGAACCATGGAGAACTTCATTTAAAGAAAATAGTTGCATATGAATTTGCCTATTATCATTAGTTTATGCTTAATTTAAAGTGTTCGTCAATTGGGATTTTGCGTAATTTGGAAACTCACAATTAATCGAACACCAGAAGACTCCCTTGTATACATGTTGATAACTAATTATCAAATGGGGAATATTCAACAGTCTTCTTGTGCCTTTAGTGCCTTTTTACGTACATACACCAAGTTCTGTAAATAAATGAGCGCCACAAAGCCTGCGAATGGAATATGCTTCTTGGTGGATAAAAAGATGATGTTACGTGTTACACAATGAATGTATTCATTGAATAATTTGCCTGGTGATATTACATAGTCTCTTGCTCAAAGACAAGGATAATCAGGGAACATTTTATGGTTCCATTTTGCATGTTGTGGTATTAAGCAGATGAAGCCTATTGAATTGCTGTTTACTTTACTAGTCTCAGGGAAATGAAGGAACTAAGCTAGCTTTCCTTCTCAGATTTCTGGACATTGTTTTAATTTAACAACGCTAATGTGATATCTACTAATCAAGCTGAAAGGTTCGTAGACAGTACACCTCATAAATAACATCGACACACTCGTTATATATTTAGATTATTTCTTAAATGCTACTTTCAACAATAGAAGTTGATCGTATTCTCAAACACATATCTGATTGTTAAATTGGTCATGTAGCTGATTCCATTGCATATCTAAGATTGCCAGACATTATTATCTAACATGTTTATTAAGTGAAATTGGAAAGAAATTAATGAGATCACTTATGGAAAAGAATTTAAGTTTCTATCAAGATCTCAACCACACCGAATGTAAAAGATTCAATCATAAATTCGTAACCTGGGACTTTCCCTATGTTAAAAATTCTTTTAGAGAGAAATCATTAATGAAGTTGACTGAAATCAATTATCTCAACAAGCTAGTTCTGAGTAGGTAATAGTCCATTTTTTTTAATGAACGCCATGCATGCATTTTTTCTTGGTGTGATACTGGACAAGTAAGTCAGGATTCGTGTGTAATTGATATCATTAATAGGTTTATTGTTAAGGGTCAGAAAATAAGAAACTCAAGTCATTAAGAATACTATATTAACCTCTTTCTATCTTTCTCTATTTAGTTTTACAATATATATAAAAAAAATCATCATCCCCACAACTAGCAATAACAACATATTAAACAAATTAAGTGTACAAATTGCATAAAATAGACTAGTACGAGGTTGCCAACTTCATTTTCTCCTGCGGTGAGGATATTACAAGGAAGTTCATTGAAGGTATGAAACCGCTTTTAGATAAATTAAAAATAGAAGCCAAAAAGTAGTAAATATGAAAAGATTACTAATAACTAAATCTATAATACAGATATCTTTTCACCGTTACATGCAGTAAGAAAATGCTAAGGGATGCAAATCTAAGTAATGCCGTAAGACACAACTTAGATGGTGTACGTTGAAGAAATCATACTAGCAAACTATGATATATAACTAAATTTCATCAATGTGTAAGTAGAGTCAGCAAAAGCAAATAATGAGCCATTACTTCTTCCTTAAAAGGGTTACACTATAAGTAGTTCAAAATTCAGAATTCCTAGACATATTAACTGTTCTAATTGACCTTTCTACAGTACATAAGAATTTCTTCATCTGAATCTCATCCTGTTCACTGGTCAAGCTTCTTAAATTCCATTGTCTTTTGCCAGTGGTGCGACACAATTTTATTGTAGATTGGAGGAGGGGAAAAGAAAAAGGACAGATGGTAGGTATTTAATCTGCAATAAAAGATCAGGCCAGACACATCCTATTCGGTCGAAGACAATACACGGTATATCTACAAGATTTCTCATACTGAGGGCCGTTTTAACCCTCGAATATACCAAAAGAAGGAACAAAGAAGCAAGGAAATAAGAAATCCTGAATTCAGTAGTCACACCCACTGTTGCATTCATGCGAGACAAGATACTTTTTTGTGATCAACTGAGACAAGATACTTATTTGTCTACAGCTGAATGAATTATTTCTCATAATAGTAACTCCTTATAGCCAAAAAGATGGCCACAATGAATAGGAAGCCATGTTGAAACAATAAGAAAAACCACTCATGCAGTAAAGCAGCAGTTGTGGGAAGGGCCAAAAAAGCTTATTTGTTTATTTTTTAATTCTCATCTCAGCCCCTATGTTCAAACAAAAAAAATAAAGGTACCGAAGAAAGAGGAACCAACACTCTATTAAATGGATATGATTCCTACTACTATTTCTAGTAGTACTTAGTCAGGAGCACGGGAAGATGCACTCAACAAATATGGTGAGGCTGAAGATTTATATATGCCTTGTATGGGTGGAGGGAAGAGTAGGGATAGCAAACATATAGTTTAATTATAAATAAATATATAGCTCATGTCACGTTTGATATTTATAATAGTAATAACAAAAGGGATGACAGACCGCAGAGAGAGAGAGAGAGAGAGAGAGAGAGAGAGAGAGACTAGATTGACCTGTATATCTTCCATCATCCAATGCCTGCTGAGATTCTCCTTGTCTCCCATTTCAAATGCCTCACATGCTCTTGCACCCCCAATAGCCAAAACTCATACAGTATTAAACAGATAAAGGAAGGAACTGAAATTCTCAGAGAGAGAAGAAATCCAAGATTAAATACTAGATTTACTACTGCACTTGAACCTCCCCAAACATTCCAACATGAGAAAATGAAGACAGAACCAAAGGACCACACAACAATCTAAAATGGAACAAATTATAACTTATATAAGAAGAGAATCCCATCATCTGCACCCTAGCTAATCCCATTCCGGTTCCTGCCTTGCCTAGATACAAAGAGTTACAGATAGAAGTAAGAGAGAGAAAGAGAGAATTAAGGAATAGTTGCTCCAGCTTACAAGGTGGCTAGCTATGGGAAATCCTGATGAGAAAACATGGAAGATGGGCCAATTCCACTGCCTCCTTGGGACCTACTTCCATTACTGCCCTGCCTTCCATCATCAATCTTACAACCCAAATGAGCAGCAGCGGCCATTCCTAGATTCAAGTAAACCATCCTTGAATCCAGACTAAGGCTAACCATACTACTGTCAGTGCTATTGGCATTGCAATCACTCCCTTCTGCAGTACTCATTGGCTGGTAGATGGCTGGGTTAGGATTGCTTCCACCACTTGCACCGCCTCCAGCAGCGGCAGCGGCGGCGGCGGCAGCAGCCTCCTCTTCCCGGGATATAACCATCGCAGCCGATTGGACCAGCTCGAGGCACAGCCTGAGCTTGTTAGGCTCGATGTGGGAAAGCCCAGGGACTGCACCTTTGAAGAGGAAGTCGGAGGTCAGGTTGCGGAGGATGTCAAGCGGGGTTACACCGTCCACGGTCCTGACGTTGGGGTCGGCATGGTGGTCGAGGAGGACCGCAACCATGTCGGGGTTCACCATCTCGGCGGCGATGTGGAGGGGCGTCTTCCCGGCGGGTCCGGCGGGGCAGTTCACGTCGGCCGCTCCGAGCTCGAGGAGGGCCTTGACGACCTCGCGGCTGCAGTTCTGGACGGCGTAGTGGAGGGCGAGGGCGTCGTCGAGGTCGAGTCCCTCCCCCATCACCATCAGCTTGACGAGCTCGATGTCGGACGAGTCGAGGGCGCGGCGCATGCGGCGGATCTTGTGGTGGTCGTCGGGCCCCATGGTGGGGACGGCTGGGAGGTAGTGGTGGGTGGGGTGGGGGTGGTGGGTCAGGAAGGTGGGGCGGCCGGGCTTGAGGCGGAGCTCTTCGATCTTTGCGACGATGTCCATGGGGAGGTGCTTGCCGAGGACCTCCGGTGGGAGGCCGGAGTCGGCGATGAGGTGGGAGCAGGTGGTCCAGAGCTGGTGCATGTCCTGCTTGTGCGAGGCCATCAGGACCTTCATCACATCCTTGATGGATGCCTTCTCTACCATGCTCTCCAATTGCTTCTGCATTCCAAGATTAATGGGGATCAAAGTGGATAAGCGGTAGTTAGCGTGGTGAGGGGGAGAATCCTAGGTTTTTTTTCTTTGCATAAAATATAAAGGAAAAAAATGCAGCTAGCGAAGTTAGAGAAATGATAGAAAAAGAGAGAGAGAGGGATTGAGGCACCCAAGTCAAGAAATTGGGATTGATGCGAGATGAGGACACATAGAAAAAGGAAAAAGGAAAACCCTAATTTGGAACTGAGATGTGATGTAAGGGGAAGGATACTAACAAAATGGAAAAGGCCCAGCTCTGGGAAAGAGGAGAGGCAGCTGCTGTAAAACTGACACTGTATCAAGCAATAGCAGGAGGGGCAAGTTCCACTTAACTCAAGCTACATTGAATGAAAGAAGGGGAAAGGAAGGAGGAGGACTGAAATTTTGGACTGCACCTTAACAAACCAAGCCAGTTCATGGATAAATGAGTGATGCTAATGATGAGGAGCCCAATTATTCACACATTCGACACAATTCAACCAGTCCCATGATAATAACAACCATATTGCTGCAAAAGATTTCCATCAGATAACCACAACGTATCTATTAACTAGAAACAAATTTTGTGGAGAGAGAGAGAGAGAGAGAGAGACAGAGAGAAGAAAAAGAGAGGGAGAGAGAGAAGAAAGAGAGAGAGAGAGAGGGAGGGTGGACCTGAGTGATCAAGGCAAGCTGCTCGATGCCGAAGGAGCGTGCGGCGGACAGCGTGTCGAGCGCGAGATCGATGGCGGAGGTGCAGTGAGTGTGCCAGCAGCCGCGCTCGCTGCAATCAGGGCGGGGCTCGTGCTTGGGCGGGACGATGGACACCTGGCCGCTGTAGAGGAACTGGAGCAGCAGCAGGAACGCCTCGTAGCCCACCGAATTCAGCGGAATCACCACCCCGGCGCTCACACCCACCCTCCCGGAGGCCGGTCCGGTGGGGGAGCGAGGGCTGTGGTGGTGGTGGAGGGGGTGGCGGTGGGGGTCCAGCAGGTGGAGCCCCGGCGGGGGGTCCGGCCCGCAGAATAGGCGGCGGAAGAAGAGGCTCCGCGCGGCGAGGACGCAGCGGTGCGCGTGGACCAGGCGGCCGTCGACGCTGAACGCGACGTCGCTGAAGGCCTGGCCATTGATGAGGAGATTGAGGTAGTCCAAGGAGAGGGATTTGAGGTACTCCTCGGAGCTCATCTTACTACTACTGTTTTCTTTCCCAACGCTCTTCACGATGAGCTACCTATAGCTGGCTCTTCTTTTAGCTAGAAGGGATGGATAAGAGTTGGGAGATGGAGAGAGAGAGAGAGAGAGAGAGAGAGAGAGAGAGAGAGAGAGGACTAATTAGGAGGAAAATGAGGAGGAGAGAGAAGGGGAGGAGTAGGAGTGAGAACTTTTTCTCACGACTCCTTTTCTCTCTACAGCAGCGGTTCTCGTTCACCACCAGCTGTGAGCCTGTAAATAATGAGTGTGGTGGGATGGAGAATTTCCTCCCATTCTTTTCTCCTCTTATTTATTTATTTTTTTATATATCTATTTTTGTTTACTTGGAGAGGAGGGGAGGCGGGGAGAGAGAGAGAGAGAGAGTAAATCTGGGGACTGTTCGCGACTGTGGGAAGCCTAAACTTGCGGCAGCATGACACCGAC